>NC_036846.1:6770771-6835858 GCF_002910315.2 Salvelinus sp. IW2-2015
TAGAGCGGTGTGGGTTGTGTTGGTTGTTAGAGTGGTTGTGGGTTGGTGTTGTTGTGGTGTAGAGCGGGTGTGGGTTGGTTTGGGTGTAGAGGAGTGTGGGTTGGTGTTGTGTGGTGTAAGAGTGGTGGTGTGTTGTGTGTGTGTTGTAGAGAGTATGGTGTGTGGTGTTAGAGCCGGTGTGGGTTAGTGTTGTGTGGGTGTAGAGGCAGAGTGGGATGATACTCACAGGAGAGCCATGGGAAGAGGGGCTAAACATTAGAAAAGAAAAGGATGAAGAGGGGCTCACCATAGAAGAAAGGCATGAAGAGGGGCTCCACATCAGAAGAAAGGATGAAAAGAGGCTACACCATGAGCCAAATGATGAAGAGGTCACATAGAAAGAGATGAAGAGGGGCTCACATTAGAGAGAAAGGATGAAGAGGTCACATTAGAAGAAAGGATGAAGAGGGGCTCACATCAGAAGAAATGATGAAGAGGGGCTCACATTAGAAGAAAGGATGAAGAGGGGCTCACATCAGAAGAAATGATGAAGAGGGGCTCACATCACAAGAAATGATGAAGAGGGGCTCACATCACAAGAAATGATGAAGAGGGGCTCACATCACAAGAAATTATGAAGAGGGGCTCACATCACAAGAAAGGATGGAGAAACATGCACATTCTTAGTTTATTATTTGTTGTACTGTATTGAGAGAAAAATAGATTGTTTCAATGTAACACCAGGGTAAAATAATGAGGCAAAGCCTGATTCCTATCTCATTTAATCAGCAACTGGAAGGTGTGAATTTAACTACGCTCTATAAACAGCAGCACATACAGAGCGTTTCATTACAGTTTTGAAGCCTGAGTATATGGGCAAAAGGAGTATTTGTTCTAATATATAATCCTTTTTCACTGAAGAAGGTTTTAGATCGTAGACATTTTGGAAATAATTGAGATTCTGAAGCAAGAGAGTAAAAGAGGGAAAGAGGGAGAAAGGTGGAGAGAGAGATAATTAAAGAGCCAAATTGATCATCTGTATTACAGTGCCACTGAGTTGTGTAGCAGGCAGTCAGGCGGAGAGACAGGCAGGCAAATAAGCGGGCAGGCAGGCAGGCAGACAGGCTAGTGGGCTGGGAGATGAGTTTGGAGTGACACTGGTCCAACTGATTTGCTGCTTGCCTTCAGTGCCCAATGCCCTATCTATCTTTCTTTCTCTCCCGCTCTATATATCTCTCTCTCCCACTCTCTATATATATCCCATTATCTATATCTCTTTAAATATCTCTCTCTATATATATATATATCTCCCTATATCCCACTCTCTATATCTATCTCTCTATATATATCCCATTATCTATATCTCTCTCTATATATATATCTCTCTCTCTATATCTCTCTTTAAATATCTCTCTCTCATATATATATATATATATATATCTCCCTATATCCCACTCTCTCTCCCTCTACATCTCTCTCCCTCGCTCTCTCTATATCCCACTCTCTATATCAATTCAATTTAAGGGGCTTTATTGGCATGGGAAACATATCTTAATATTGCCAAAGCAAGTGAGGTAGATAATATACAAAAGTGAAATAAACAGTAAAAATTAACAGTAAACATTACACTCACAGCAGTTCCAAAAGAATAAAGACATTACAAATGTCCAATTGTGTATATATACAGTGTTGTAACAATGTACAAATATATCTCTGTCTAATACCTTGACTTTGTTGTCCTTAAGCCATTTTGCCACAACTTTGGAAGTATGCTTGGGGTCATTGTCCATTTCGAAGACCCATTTGTGACCAAGCTTTAACTTCCTGACTGATGTGATGAGATGCTGATTCAATATATCCACATAATTTTCCTTCCTCATGTTGCCATCAATTTTGTGAAGTGCACCAGTCCCTCCTGCAGCAAAGCACCCCCACAACATGATGCTGCCCGGTGCTTCCCGGTTGGGATGGTGTTCTTCAGCTTGTAAGCCTCCCCCTTTTTCCTCCAAACATAACGATGGTCATTATGGCCAAACAGTTCTATTTTTGTTTCATCAGACCAGAGGACATTTCTCCAAAAAGTACGATCTTTGCCCCCATGTGCTGTTGCAAACCGTAGTCTGGCTTTTTTATGTCGGTATTGGAGCAGTGGCATCTTCCTTGCTGAGCGCCCTTTCAGGTTATGTCGATATAGGACTTGTTTTACTGTGGATATAGATACTTTTGTACCTATTTCCTCCAGCATCTTCACAAGGTCCTTTGCTGTTGTTCTGGGATTGATTTGCACTTTTCGCATCAATGTACGTTCATCTCTAGGAGACAGAACGTTTCCTTCCTGAGCGGTATGACGGCTTCGTGGTCCCATGGTGTTTATACTTTCGTACTATTGTTTGTACAGATGAACGTGGTACCTTCAGGCATTTGGAAATTGCTCCCATGGATGAACCAGACTTGTGGAGGTCTACAATAATTTTTTGGAGGTCTTGGCTGATTTCTTTTGATTTTCCCATAATGTCAAGCAAAGAGGCACTGAGTTTGAAGGTAGGCCTTGAAATACATCCACAGATACACCTCCAATTGACTCAAAATATGTCAATTAGCCTATCAGAAGCTTCTAAAGCCATGACATAATTTTCTGGAATTTTCCAAGCTATTTAAAGGCACTGTCAACTTAGTGTATGTAAACTTCTGACCCACTGGAATTGTGATACGGTGAATTATAAGTGAAATAATCTGTCTGTAAACTATTGTTGAAAAAATGACTTGTGTCATGCACAAAGTAGATCAGTCCTAACTGACTATAGTTTGTTTACAAGAAATTTGTGGAGTGGTTGAAAAATGAGTTTTAATGACTCCAACCTAAGTGTATGTAAACTTCTGACTTCAACTGTACTAATTGAGTGTATGGAAACTTCTGACCCACTGGGAATGTGATGAAAGAAATAAAAGCTGAAATAAATCATTCTCTCTATTATTGTGAAAAACGTTAAATGTATTTGGATAGTTTCAACGTATTTGGATAAGGTGTATGTAAACTTCCGACTTCAACTGTATATATCTCTATATCTCTCTCTCTATATCCCACTCTCTCTATATATCGCACTCTGTATCTCTCTCACTCACTCTATATCCCTCTCTCTATATATCGCACTCTGTATCTCTCTCGCTCACTCTATATATCCCACTCTCTATATCCCATTATCTATGTCCCACTCTCTCCCTCTCTCTATATCTCTATATATATTCCACTTTCTTCCTTTCCCTCGCTCCCTCTTTCCGCCTCCTTCTTTAGAAATGGATTCTACTGAATGGACACAATTCTGAGAATGTTGTGGCAATTTGCATAGTATTCCTGAAATGCCAGTGCTTTAGGAACGATCCTCGTTTGATACTAAACCTACAGAAGACTGAGTAGGGCAGTAATAATGTACATGACAACCCACTGAAAACAGAGAGAGAAAACCTAAAAAGACAGGCGAACAGGGAGGGGCACAGAGAATGATAGGCAGTGACAGAATAGGAGAGAGTGATAGAGAGACAGAGAGAGAAAGAGTGCCTTGTATTTAGCTCCCTGACTGATCAGTGAGGTGGACCCTGTACCCATGGTGCCTCAGTCCTGCTACAGGTCCATTACCCATCATCCTTATCTCCCAGGGATCATCTGCACCCCTCACACCTGCCCCTTCCCTCTCCCACAGGTTCAAATTCATTTCCTATGATGGAGAGGCTGATAAGGCCATATTGTGATAGGGACGAAACTGAAATGGGCACCACATCTCCCACAGACATGCCTACTGCCACCCATAGCTACAAGCTGTTAACACTAAAAGAACAGTTCAGAGCCTCGCTACTAGGGACACGAGAACATTCAGATAAAGAGAGACAGAGACAGACAGAGAGACAGTTCCCCTAACATGTTAAGGCGGGCAGTATTCCATTCATTCAGGCTGTGGCTCTGGAAACATAAGGTGGACCGTTGATCCGTGGAACACATATTGTTGATGCTCTCACACACTGGGGTGGCTACTGACCGTGCAGATGGGTGAGCGTTCATGGTCGCCGAGTGTGGTGACCGTGGAGATGAATGTTCACGGTCTGTGAACGCGTTCCCTCTTTAAGGGTCTCGTTTCCCTCCCCGGCTGCCAAGCTGTGATCAGTGTCACTAAGATCAGTGACTACAGTAACAAAGTGTGCCGCCCCACATCATCACACAAAACGCCGCAGGACACACAACCACCACACAACCATCGACCATTGCTTCCTAAGATTTGACCAAACAGAAAGAAGAGAAGCAATGAGACTTTTCCCGCTCGAGGCCTTTTCAGATCTCATTTAACATGCAGTGCCATAATCAATGTGCTCCGTCACCTCAATAACATAATGGGAGCATAAAGGCATTCATTCCTGCACTTAGGTTTTGCTGTTTGAGGCAAATGTGTTTCATTATGCGCTGCCCATTACGATGCATACGTTTCATCCAACCATCCCGTTCTCCATCACGCAGACATAGTGGTTTCCCCGAGTGAAGGATATGAAGTCAGACGGCGTGAGGTCACATCCTGTTAGCGATGCATCTTCCGGGAAACGGCACCGTGTGTAGATTGTGCTGTTAGCGCGTGTTTAAAGCGACTCATGAACACACCGACTACAGTAATCAGACTATGTTGAGAAGTAACATTGGATCACATTAATTGGACTATGACAAAGGCATGTTGTCCAAGGGCATGTAAGCAGTGCACTTCAGCTTGGACTCTGTCCAACGAGATGTGAAGACATTTCACTCACAACCGATTCAACATCCAGACAAAATCACTGAGAATTATACTGTACATGATCAGCTTCAATGGTCTAGTGTCCACATAAGGCTGAAGAGTCCTAATCAGATCAGTTAGACTGGACTAGGTAGGTGTTAGATTCATGCTACGAGTGTGTTCTGTGCTGTGTGTGTGGAGGGTCTTGCCTTTAACTTGATTTGTTGCTGTGTGCTGACGATTTGCTACAGACTGAGATGGCTTTGACTAAATTCAACTCCTAGAGAGTGGAGGGCTGACGCATTTGGGAGGGACATTTAATTTAGCAGCTCCGACGGTTAACGGAGGACACACATATGCATGCATGCCAACACAGACACATAAATAAATGGCAGTGGTCCCTCTCTCCTTTCCTCGGTCCTCGTCCCTTGCTTTCTGCATTCCTCTTCTCCCCCTCTTCCTCTTATGTTTTCATCAGATTGTGTCTTCTCTCCTCCCCTTGTTTGTCCAATGCTCCTTGAGAGAAAGATAGTTAGAGAAAGAAAGAACATAGAACCATGAAGGAAGGAAAATCACAATATTCTATCCCACCCCGGGGTTCCTGCTTCAGCCCCTTTTCCCCCCCCTTCACCTAAATGCCCCTCACTGTCCCCCAGCCCCTGCGTTTCCTGCTTCGGCCCCCTAGCCCCCCAACTGCCTGGTTAAGTCTATCTTCCCTAAGCCCTCTTCATTAGTGAGCGTCCGGGGGGGAGGTAGTGTAAGAGTAACAACAGGACATGTAAATAACAGATTTAAACACTGCAATTTCTTCTCCTCTGATGGATGAACAGGCACAAAGGGAGGAGTCTCTCCCTCTGTCGTTCTTCATCTCCTCCTTTCATCTTTCCTTCTCATCTCTCCACATTTAAGCAAAAGGGCTTTGATTTGCTTTAAGGAGGGATTTTTTCTGTCTGTTTTGTGTTTTTGGCACCACAGTTGTGCTGGCACTGTGTGGATAGGGGCTCATTAGTTGCATGAAGTATACATATGTGGTAGTCTAGGTCTAGAGTACACCTATGGCACTGTTGATGGTTAAAACGACAAAATACACTGAGTCAGCATGATTTAAAGTGATGAAAGTAAGAGTTTTTAATATGCTAATTTCCGCCATTCAGAACACACTCACACAAAGGCTTCATGCCCATAAGGGGTACAGGGCACATGCCGCCTCAGATTTGTCCAGTTTACAAAAATAAATAAAATACAAAATGTGCAAAGCTGTCATCAAGGCAAAGGGTGGCTACTTTGAATAATCACAAATATAAAATATATTTTGATTTGTTTATCACTGTTTTGGATACTACATGATTCCATGTGTTATTTCATAGTGTTGATGTCTTCAACAATGTACAAAATAGTAAAAAATAAATGAGTAGGTGTGGCCAAACTTTTAACTGGTACTGTATGTACATATGTATGTGTGATAAGATGTATAGACATTATGGACAGTGCGTGGGTAGTATTTACAGTATTTAAGACCCCTTGACATTTTCCACATTTTGTTACGTTACAGCCTTATTCTAAAGGGATTGAATCAAATGTTTCTTCATCAATCTACACACAATAATGACAAAGCGTAAACAGTTTTTTTGACATTTTTGCAAAAGTATAAAATAAAAAAAGAGAAATATTACATTTACATAAGTATTCAGACCCTTTACTATGAGACGCACATATCTGGGGAAGGGTACCAAAACATTTCTGCAGCATTGAAGGTCTGCCAGAACACAGTGGCCTCCATCATTCTTAAATGGAAGTAGTTTAGAACCACCAAGACTCTTCTTAGAGCTGGCCGCCCGGCCAAACTCAACAATTGAGGAAGAAGGGCCTTGGTCAGGGAGGTGACCAAGAATCTGATGGTCACTCTGAAAGAGCTACAGAGTTCCTCTGTGGGGATGGGAGAACCTTCCAGAAGGACAACCACCTCTGCAGCACTCCACCAATCAGGCCTTTATGGTAGAGTGGCCAGACGGAAGCCACTCCTCGGTAAAAGGAACATGACAAACTGCTTGGAGTTTTCTAAAAGGCACCTAAAGGACTCTCAGACCATGAGAAATAAGATTCTCTGGTCTGATGAAACCAAGATTGAACTCTTTGGCCTGAATGCCAAGCGTCACATCTAGAGGAAACCTGGCACCATCCCTACGGTGAAGCATGGTGGTGGCAGCATCATGCGGTAGGGATGTTTTTCAGAGACTGGGAGACTAGTCAGGACTGAGGGAAAGATGAACAGTGCAAAGTACAGAGAGATCCTTGATGAAAACCTGCTCCAGAGCTCTCAGGACCTCAGACTGGGGCGAAGGTTCACCTTCCAACAGGACAACAACCCTAAGCACACAGCCAAGACAACTCAGGAGTGGCTTCGGAACAAGTCTCTGAATCTGAATGTCCTTGAGTGGCCAAGCCAAAGCCTAGATTTCGAACATCTCTGGAGAGATCTGCAAATAGCTGTGCAGAAACGCTCTCCATCCAACCTGACAGAGCTTGAGAGGATCTGCAGAGAAGAATGTGAGAAAGTCCCCAAATAGGTGTGCCAAGCTTGTAGTATCATACCCAAGAAGACTCGAGGCTGTATTCGCTGCCAAAGGTGCTTCAACAAAGTACTGAGTAAAGGGTCTGAACACTTATGAAAATGTGATATTTCCGTTTTTTATTTTTAAGACATTTGCTAAATAAAAAAATAAAAACTGTTTTTGCTTTGTCATTATGGGGTATTGTGTATTGATTTATGAGGGGGGGAAAACATTTAATACATTTTAGAATAAGGTTGTAATGTAACAAAATGTGGAAAAAGTCAAGGTGTCTGAATAGTTTCCGAATGTACTGTATCTGAAAACGACATAGGATAGAATAGTATATGTACAGCAATAGTTGAATGGGATCGCCTTGACTAGAATAAAG
Source organism: Salvelinus sp. IW2-2015 (assembly GCF_002910315.2). Lineage (NCBI taxonomy): Eukaryota > Metazoa > Chordata > Actinopteri > Salmoniformes > Salmonidae > Salvelinus > Salvelinus sp. IW2-2015. The sequence continues at coordinate 6,778,442 of NC_036846.1, forward strand.
TTCAAATTCGAGTTTTGATTTTGATTTGGTCGAGTTGCCAACTAACGTGAATTCAATGTGAAATCAACAAAACATTTCACCATGTCATTGGATTTAGGTTAAAAGTTGGGTGGAAAAAAGGCTAAATTCCCTGACGTTAATGATTTAAAAAAAAAATCCAATTAGTTTTCCACGTTGATTCATTGTCATCACATTCAACTTGTTGGTTGAAATGACATGGAAACAACGCTGATTCAACCGGTTTTTACCCAGTGGGGAGTCAGAGTAGCTAGCTTGTCTAACTAGCTTAGCTGGCATTCCTGCTGGCAAAGTTGGTAGACTTTAGAAAAGAAAGCACTAAGTAAATGTACTGAATAAGACTTACATTCCTTTCAATCTTTTATACAGAATTTTTGCATAGATGCAGAGAAGTATATTTAGCTTCTTTAAAAAAATAACCACGTGTCAGGAGGGGGGGTCCAACTCAAGGTGTCATTCAAAACAAATGCACCCCCCAAGGGCTTGGCTTGACAATCTGCTAATGTCATTAAACGTTTTGGTGTTTTGTTACAGATCTCGCTTCCTCTTTCATCAAATGGCCTCGGCACAATTTGGATTGATTGAATTTGTCAGCTAAAAAAAAATACAGACAGTACAAAGATTTTTAAAAGTCAGGGACTAATTTCCATTGTGGTCCCTATTTTTTCTTTACATAAATACATATACACTTTCAGAGATAAAGACACATTGCAGAGATACAGACAAAAAAAAAGGTTGTACTGTTCACACGTTAGCCAGCTTTTGACATTCTTTTTAAAAGTGGATATGGTTGGTACAGCTTTGAGTTGCTGTGGTAGTTTGTTGCACTCAACAGCACCGGTAGACTATAGAAAAAGGTGTTATTTTCAGATAGAATATACAGAGATTGGAGTCTCAGGCTCTGGTACTATGCTGGTGGACATCTCTAACAAATGACAAATATCTGCATAGGTACCTGAGGTTTGAGTCTGGTAATTCTATGGACCAGACCAAGTTGAATTAATAGTACTCTTTTTTTCCACAGATGCTCAACCTCCAGATGAGTATGAGGGGGGAGTTTAAGTACAAGCTTGTTTTGCCTTGTTTTTAGCTTATTCTTTAGATGCTTGGGTCTGCTGGTGAACCATGATGTGAAGGCATGATCAAAGTGACACTGGACTAGCGCACTTGCCTGAGTCTTTAGGGCGTCTATAGCTAGCTTTTCATCCAATTGGCGAGAGATTTATTCTAAAATCGTCAGAAAACCTTTTTCCCGTCAGAGTTGTGTTTCCATCAAATTGACTTGTTACATAGTGCACATAAAATTACCTTTGCGGTTAAATTCCCATGTACCGAATACAAAAATACAACTTTCCATGGCATTTTCAACTCAAGGTCTACTGATGGTTTTGCCACAAAAAATGTTGAGAAGGTATAGCGAATGTGCCCACTCTGGTTTTGGCACATGTACTCTAGCCAACAGCTTGCAGTTACAGTGCAGTATGGCCTACATGATGAGATTATTATGCACAAAAGTGCAAGATTATCTTAATCTGTCAAACGGCAGCCAAGCATCGATCATCACGTCACCAGAATCAGACCTCAGTGTATATTGAAAGGAGCATCAAGCTTACCAACGTGCAGTTTCACCACTCTGTAAAGTTCATCGTAACTTATTTCATCTGTCGCCTACTAAACTGCATGCTTTCCCATGATGCCGCCATTGTTTTATCCAACATGTACTTTACCTGCATCAAAAGGTTTGATGGAAAACCTGGTTAATGTCAAGCCATTTTGAGGAAGCTGGAATTATATTTCAGACAAACGTGCACATGCCTACAGGAGACTTTTGAAGTAGCCTAATCAGATTAAAACACTGTGACTGGTTGTTTTTATGCCGCATATAAAAGGCAACACATTTTAATATTTCAATGACAAATAATGAAGCTATATTGAAGCTACTGCTACCGTGCCTTTCTAGACCTTATTAACCGTCGAGAGGAGACTCACAACTGATCCAAATGAAATGAAACATTCAAATCACAGGGCTTTTGCGCCGTTATTCAAATGACATTTTAATTGCAGCCTAGAGTAGAATTCTGTCCTCACTTGATAACAACAATACAATTATTCATTGCATTGTGGTGTTGTAGGCTAGTCTAGGTAGGTTAATTGTATCGTCCCTAAACAAGATCAACAGGGGAGCTTTCTTAGATGTGTGTCTCATGTCTTCACTGTTCTTTCATGTGTAATGATGCACCTGGCCTCTCCGCTGTCTATCAGCTGTTACTATTTATTCTTGTGGATTCATATTTAACATCGACGCAGCTTTGAATGCTTTTATATGTGGTATAATTGCTAGTTAGCCTGTTGCAGAGCTGGACAAACGATCCACCTACCACTAATGTCACCATAAATGGTGGATAGAGGGCAGGATAGACCGTTAGACTATATTGACCTGTGGAACAGTAAAAGTTAGCGCATGGAAAAGCGTAGTCCATAAAGGAAGTAACATAACACCTTGATATAGGGGTGCATGCAAGCGGATGAGGACATTTGGCTAGAATGGAAGACATTATATAGTAAAACCTGCAAAAGAGCACAAGTTAACCAGGAGAAAAATTCACTACCTTCCCCTGTGCCGGGTTGGCAGGTAAGTCTAGCTGTTAAGAACGTTAGGTTCGAATCCCTGAGCCAGCAAGGTGGGAAAATCTGCTGTTCTGCCCTTGAGCAAGGCAGTTAACCCCCAAGAACAACTGCTCCTCGGGCGCCGTGGATGTTGATTAAGGCAGCCTGCACCTCTCTCATTGAGGGGTTGGGTTAAATGTGGAAGACACATTTCGGTTGAATGCATTTAGTTGTGCAACTAACTAGCTTTTCCCTTCCCAATAAAAACAACACACAACCCTCCCCAAAATAAAACAGTACATTTTGATCTGTCCCTTAGAGAAAAACAGACATATTATTGACATAGAATTAAGCTTAATGATTACGGCTCTAGGTTGCAGGTAAAAGCAACTTCCGGACAGGGGCTATGCCCCCAGCCATCCTCACGTACTTTGTGCCCCCTCAGATGTTTATGGGTGCATGACGCCCCTGCACGCACGTACACACAAACCAGATCACAAGCACTCCTCACCAGAATGAAGTGGACCATAACACGACGGTGCTGAAGGCTGATTAGACTGTATCGTATCGGGAAGCCAGAAATATCTCTCTTTCTTTTTTCTCTTTCATTTCTGTTTGATGACAGCGGGGAGAGAGCATAGAACACTTGTAACGACTGGAGTATCATCTAAAACTTTTATCAAAACGCCCACACTTCAATTACCATGAAGCCTTCTCTCACCGTGTGCTTGTGTGCATGTGCTCATGTGTGTATCATCCACTATTTTAGAAATATTTTCAGTGACCTGGTCAATGAGTGTTTCCATGGCGACTCTATCAGTGATGTCATCGGTGGTGTATCACAGCAGCTCGTCACCTCGTTGACACATTTGGCCTTGGAGCTCCCAGCATTCATCATGTCAAACAAAAGCAGTTCTCTCTCAAGCACRGGTCACGGCCCAATACAACAGAGGCCATCACTCTCTGTGGGTGTAGCAACTTCAGGGTAAAGGACCTGAGGTCAAAACACTATTTGAATAATGTTTTTTAAACCTCCATCTCTCCCTCTCCGCAACAAAATAATGAGTGGTACACACCTGGAAGGTTGAGTGTTCTTTGGAGAATGAAAGCTCCCACTCAGAGATTTGTCACACTCTCCAGCGTTATGCGTTTTATGGAAATGTGTGATTTTAACTGGAGTCTTTTTGTGATTTATGCTCTTTGAAGCGGGTCTGTGGGAATGTCAGAAAATATTGTACACCCCACTACAGCCTTCAAACCACCAGGGAGAGATTTTGCAATTACAACTGTATCACAAAACTCCTTTCGACCCAACATGCAGTGCAGTGCGTACGTTTAACAAGAAAGAGAGGCAATTTTCGTTCAAGTCCAATTCTTCTCGAGTCTTCCAGAAAGTAGAACAAATTGTTACATTCTTGGTAGTTGAGTTCTTAGCTTGGCCTTTGTTTCGTGCACCTTGGAAGAACTGAGAGGTACAGAAAGATGACTCTCTTTTCTCGTTCAGTCTATCATTCACAAAAGTACATGTACAAACTTACATCCAAGACCCTCATCCTAGACCTTGATTATTTCAGATCTCTACATAAGCAATCCCTCCAAAAAAATGGGCTATATTTGACTTCTCCATACTTTGTGAAAACGTCAGTCTAACACTCTGTTTTGCACCTCCTCACAAAGATTGCAGCGTAATTGTTGAGTTTATTGTTAACAACTCTGTGGCTCTAGACACATTTACATTTGACATTCCAACAACATAATGGCATTTATTGGGATGACTCATGTACTGGAGGCAGCACTGCAGAGTGATCACTAGCTGGCAGAGCCACAAAGAATTCAAATCGGATTTTAAACGTAACCCTAACCACACTGCAAAACCTAATGTCTAACCTTAAATTAAGTCCAAAATCTATTCTTTGTTTTCATGAATGTTCACGATATAGCCAACTATGACTTTGCAGCTAGCCCATCTAGCAGAAACTGCTCAGTTCTGTCTCCAGGGCAAGACTCATGACAATAAATGTCAACCTGCTGATATTTCAGCAAAACACCAGACCAAACTCTCCAGTGGACGTATGAAGGTCCTGACTCTGGACATAAAGCTAATCTTTTCACAGGCTCAACAATCAAGCTCTCCTCCTCCCCAACTCTCCTCTGCCCACTCTCAAATTAATCACTTTTTAAATAGATCACTGGAGAAAAGATAAGAGTGCAAATGCTATTCCGCGTAACAGGTAAGTTATGACTTTCTGTCACGATTTTAGGAGAAAATTATTAAAACCCAAGACAGATGGCTACTTTCATGTAAAAATATGCAGATAAATGTATTTTTATGTTACCATATATTAAGGTGCCAGAGATTACGTCAGAGAGAGCGTTTCTCAGAGGCTAGCCTAGCTCGGGCTCCGGCTCTGACGCTGGCTGGGTTTGTCGGCATGCCTTAATAAAATAATTACCTGTCCTGTAGCCAACAAATAATTAGGTGGCTACTGCCACTCTGACAGAGGGAGGGAGAGAGAGAAGGGGGGAGAGGGAAAGAGGTAGAGAGAAGATGCCAGGGTAAAGGACTCAATCCACACCTATGAGTCAGACCATCTCCAGTCTCTCTCTTTCTTTCTCCATGTCTGTCTGCAAAAGGGGAAGGGTCAATATGGTCGCTGTAATCAGATCATCTTAATTTACTGAAATGTAATCGTTAGCCTGGAGCCCGATGGCAGAATGAAGTCATTTCCCCTCTTAAAGTGTCCTGTAATTAGGTACTGATGAATTACGGATGGCACCGGGTTGGTATTACCTTTTTTTCAGAGATTGTTCTGTGTATGTGTGGGAGTGTGTGTGTGTGTGTGGGTGTGTGTGTGTGTGCATTTCAAAATCCCCAAGCCGACTACGTGAAAAAAGTCTGTCATGTTGCCCTTGAGCAAGGCACTTCACCCCAATTGCTCTGGATAAGTGCATCTGCTAAATTACTTAAATGTAAAATGTAAATGTGTGTGTGTGTGTGTGTGTGTTCGCTCACTTGTGTCCGTCCTCAAGGCAGTCTATCACAAACATCGCGTAGACACTCACAAACATGCACCCGTTTCCTTTCACTAATTAGCTAAAACAACACTGTTGAAAGAGTCAGACTTTCCACTAATTCATTCATCAGTTCATATTTTACTATCTACAGTGTCTAGCTTTCAAGACAATTTTCTTAATCTATTCATAGCAATAATTTTGTGTTCTTTTTTGTTACTATTATTTGTGAACACACACACACACACACACACACACACACACACACACACACACACACACACACACACACACACACACACACCCCAGGTGGGAGTAAGATCACTAGTGAGGGAGCAGCATTCCTCACTRTGTTTTCATTAAGCTGTTCAACTCAAACACTCCAAAGACTGAGAGAGAAAACGTCAGATACAACTCAAGGATCCCAATTAAGACGTACACCCATGCACGTCCTCACACTCGCACATGCACACTGACGGAATGGCAGAGTCATAAACTCAGAGTTTTTGCAATGGGGACATGTTCAAAGTGGGACTGTGCAGCCTGTCTCTTTTTTAAAGAGGCAGTGCTCGGCGGAGCTGAACACCAAGCAGGCTCTTTCAGGGAGTTGTGTCATCCTACTCCTTCACATTCAGCCACACAGCCCATGAGTCAGGAGAAGAAAGAGGTAGAGACAGAGGGAGAAATGGAAAGAAGAGTGGGATTTAAAGGAAGACAGACAGATAGTGTGTTGGGAAGGACAGGGTGTGCGTGTGCGTGTGTGTGTGTGTGTGTGTGTGTGACTGTGTGTCTGTGCATGTGTGTCTGATAGAAAATAGATAATGACATTTGCATTAATTAGGCGCTACTTTAGGGAGAGGGACAGAAATTAACCGAATAAAAAGAGGAGAGAAATAAAAGTATTTTTAAACGAGGGCACCTCATGCTTGTGAGAGGAGCGTCGCAACAAGGGCACACTAAAATTACCCCACACAAAAACTGACTTCAAGGAGAACATTTCAAACAACCTTTCAACTAGCTCTCACAGTCTCACGTCAGAATTAGACATTCATCCATATTTCTTGAAATGTTTAAGTTTAGGCATTAACTCTGAATATTTAAGATTAGGGTTAAGTTTAGGCATTAACTCTGAATTCTTAAGGTTATGGTTAAGTTTAGGCATTAACTCCCAAAATCTTAAGGTTTGGGATAGGCTTAAAACAAAAACATCAAAAACAAGATTATTTATTATTACCTCAATTTCGTGATATTCAATTGCGATCCAATTGCAATCTTTGTTTGGCACTATATTAGGAAGGTGTTCATAATGTTTGGTATACTCAGTGTATAGCTTCAAGGTTGCACATTCAGATGTATGGTATCTATCAGAAACCCATTCAAATAAGATCCCTTGTTCTACTGGAGAGAAAAGAGAAACACCTGATTACAGCTGCATCTCTCTCTCTATGTCTCGTTCACTCTCTTTCATCCCCCTGTATTTCTCCCTCTCTTTTCTTCCTTCACCCTCTCTCTCTCTCATTCTACTATCAGCCATTTCATGCATGAGACCAGATAATGATATTAATTGCTATCCGTGAGCTTTGGCAGAGTGCACAGTTTAACGCTTAAATGTAATAATTTTTCCAACAGACCCGGGGATGACAGCGAGCAAACCGTTTGCATATTTCTGCTTCTTCATTTCCCGGGGGGAACAAAAGGACAGACAAAGGGTCAAAGGTGGGTCAAGGGTTAAAGGTGAGGCTGCATAAAAGGAAGAAAAAGGAACCACCTGACTCTCAGTGTTCTAAACGACACGCCAGGGCTTCCCTACGTGACACGTACACAGCCGTATGTATGGAATGTTTAAAAGAGCTATTTGTACTGCGTTAGGTCGAACAACCTTAAGAGGTTGTCACTCACGTTGCGCTTGAATCATAGCAGTTAGCTAGCCTTCGACCTCAAGAAGAACCCTACTATCGAACTTYATGTTCGGAATGTGTAAATCAAAATCAAATTCAAATCAAAATCAATGTGTAATGTGTTAACTGCTGATTGACATCCCGTGAGGTCAAGCACATACAGTAGGCAGAGCATTTAGCTGTGTACTGTGCTGTGCTGTTTACTGTGTTGCAATTAAATTGGTGTGTGCCGCACTGTGTGCTAACTGCTCCGCCGCTATCCTGGAAAATAACTTGTTTTATTTGGATGAGAGCTCTCTCTCTAACGTACAGGTTCATTTGTGTCTTCTGATAGTTCACCTCTGTAAACAAGTCCGTTTTGTTTCTCTGTCATCTGTCAGCTATGGAAGCTCCTGTAGTTTGATGTTTTATTCTCAGAGAGAATGAGAAATCAATGGCCCCCTTAGGCAGACCCGCACATGCATACTGGTAAATATACAAACACACTCCTGTGTAGTTAAAGGTAGATTCGTGTAGATCATGGGATTAATCCCATAATCTGAACACCATGTCACCTGGATTTAGCTAGAGGATTATCAATTAACTATCTGTGTGTACTCGTGTGTGTGCGTGATCCTGTGTTACTGTGTGTATGTGGGTTTGTGTTTGTCCGTGCATGTTTGTGTTTGCGCTTGTACTTATGTGTCTGTGTCTGTGTGTGTGTGTGTTCGTTTACCCCGTTCTTGCTCGCCTCATTACAGCCCTACATTAGCCAGGTCTCAGGCGATCCTATCAGTATCCCACGCCCCCAGACACACCACCATCAAATTAGCCAGTGTGTGTTAGCTAATGGGCTGGAGATGGCTGGTTGGGTAGGGAGGGAAGGAGTGCCGCTGATCATCGCTTCTAGGGGGTGAAACACTTTGTACACCTTGCCTGTTGGCACCCTCCCAGTACTCTATGAAAACGTGCCCTCCTCAACTCAGCCATCCATTATACTTTACCTCCAAACGAGAGGTCCAGGGGGTCCGGTCATAAAACACTCTGATCCATATCTGGGATGAGCCTGCTGTAAAGTTAGCTTGTTGTCTGATATCAGTACATGTGCTGGGTGCTTTAAAAGTGTTTTCTATTTTGTGCGTGCGTGTGTGGAGGGTCATTTTGGGTCACTCTCCTCAGGCAAGATAATACGTTTGGCAGAGAACCAGAGAAAGACTCAGCCTATATGTAATCACTGAGACGGTTCTGTATTGTTTCCCTGTGTTCTTCCTCAGAGAAGGAACTGTTTTGAGGCTTTGAAAAGTCATGAAGGGAATGGAAAAGATCATCCTTCTGTCATCCACATCTGTAAATATCGTCTGAGCGTTATATGTCCTGAAGATGTCTATGATCCATAAAGCAGTGTGACTGGCTCACTGTGAGTCTTGTGCACGTGTAAACAAACACACACACATATAGCTCGCCCACTCCCACCCCCCATTTCCCTGTACAGCAAATCAAATGATAGATTTTGTCACATGCGCTGAATACAACACCTTACAGGGAAATACTTTCAAGCCCTTAACCAACAATGCAGTTTTAAGAAAATACCAAAAAATAAAAATAAGAGATAAGAATAACAAATAATTAAAGAGCAGCAGTAAATAACAATAGCGTGGCTATATACAGGGGGTACCGGTACAGAGTCAATGCCAATGTGCAGGGGCACTGGTGTCGAGGTAATTGAGGTAATATGTACATGTATCTAGAGTTATTAAAGTGACTATGCATAGATAATAACAGATAGTAGCAGCAGCGTTTCCAGAGGGGGGGGGGGGTAGAAGCTATTTAGGAGCCTCTTGGAACTAGATTTGGCGCTCCAGTACTGCTTGCCATGAGGACTTGTGAGGACTTGTGAGACTTGTGAGGCATCTTGCCGTGCTACCGCAAGATGCCTCACAAGTCCTCAACTGGCAGCTTCATTAAATAGTACCCGCAAAACGCCAGTCTCAACGTCAACAACGAAGAGGCGACTCCGGGATGCTGGCCTTCTAGGCAGAGTTCCTCTGTCCAGTGTCTYTATTCTTTTGCCAATCTTAATCTTTTATTTTTATTGGCCAGTCTGAGATATGGCCAGCATCCCGGAGTCACCTCTTCACTGTTGACGTTGAGACTGATGTTTGAGGGTACTATTTAATGATGCTGCCAGTTGAGGACTTGTGAMGCGTCTGTTTCTCAAACTAGACACTCTAATGTACTTGTCCTCTTGCTCAGCTGTGCACAGGGGCCTCCCACTCCTCTTTCTATTCTGGTTAGAGACAGTTTGCGCTGTTCTGTGAAGGCAGAAGTACACAGCGTTGTACGAGATCTTTAGTTTCTTGACAATTTCTCACATGGAATAGCCTACATTTCTCAGAACAAGAATAGACTGACAAGTTTCAGAAGAAAGTTATTTGTTTCTGGCCATTTTGACCCCGTAATCAAACCCACAAATGCTGATGCTCCAGATACTCAACTAGTCTAAAGAAGGTCAGGACAACAGTTTTCAGCTGTGCTAACATAATTGCAAAGGGTTTTCTAATGATCAATTAGCCTTTTTAAAATGATAAACTTGGATTAGCTAACACAACGTGCCATTGGAGCACAGGAGTGCTGGTTGCTGATAATGTGCCTCTGTACGCCTATGTAGATATTCCATAAAAAATCATCCGTTTTCAGCTACAATAGTCATTTACATTTATATATATTTTTTTTAATGTTATTTTAATGGACCAAACGTTTTATTTTCTTTCAAAAACAAGGACATTTCTAAGTGACCAGAAATTGTTGAACGGTAGTGTATTCCAGTCTTTGCTAGCAAAGCAGTCCTGTGGTTAAGCATCTACTTCATCTGACCACTTTTTTATAGACCGCGTCACTGGTGCTTCCTGCTTTAATTCTTGCTTGTTAGCAGGAATCAGGAGGATAGAATTATGGTCAGATTTACCAAATGAAGGGTGAGGGAGAGCTTTGTACGTGTCTCTGTGTGTGGAGTAAAGGTGGTCTAGATCTTTTTTTCTTCTGGTTGCACATTTAACATGCTGATAGAAATTAGTGATTTAAGTTTCCCTGCATTAAAGTCCCCGACCACTAGGAGCACCGCCTCTGGATGAGCATTGTCCTGTTTGCTTATGGCGGTATACAGCTCATTGAGGGCGGTTTTGGTGCCAGCATCTGTCTGTGGTGGTTGTAGACAGCTACGAAAAATACWGAGGAAAACTCTCTAGGTAGATAGTGTGGTCTACAGCTTATCATGAGATACTCTACCTCAGCGAAGCAAAACCTTGAGACTTCCTTAGACATCATGCACCAGCTGTTGTTCACATATATGCATAGGCCCCCGCCCCGTGTCTTCCCAGAGGCTGCTGTTCTGTCTTGCCGATGGAGTGTATAACCTGTCAGCTGTATGTTCTTTATGTCGTCGTTCAACCACGACTCAGTGAAACATAAGATTTTACAGTTTTTAATGTCACGTTGGTAGGATATATGTGCTTTCAGCTCGTCCCATTTACTTTCCAGCGATTGAACATTAGCTAGCAGGACGGAAGGCAAGGGCAGATTAGCCACTCTCCACCTGATCCTCGCAAGGCACCCTTATCTTTTTCCACAATTTCAGTTTCCTTCTCCAGCMAATCACAGGCATCTGGGTCTGGTCGGGTGTTCTGTAGTATATCCCTCTCATCCGACTCATTGAAGAACTCTTCGTCCAATTTAAGGTGAGCAATSGCAGTTCTGATGTCCAGAAGCTCTTTTCGGTCATAAGAGACGGTAGCAGCAACATTATGTACTAAACAAGTTACGAACAATGCAAAAAAACGAACAAAATAGCATGATTGATTAAGAGCTGATAAGACAGCAGCCCTCCCCTCCGGCGCCGGCGCCGGCGCCATCGAGAGCATCCTGAGCACCCCCGTTGGTGCGTCTGACTGTGACTGTTTTATCTCTGTGTCGTCTGGTTGGGCGGTTTCTGTTGATGTTTTAATTTGTCTTGTTTGTTTATCTGTCTGATTTCAACTTCTTATGTTGAAAAGTGAAAAAAAAGTGCTCAGTTCAGATGAGAGTGACTTTCTGTACWCACCAGTCATGTGCATGAAGAGTTGCTGTGTTGTTCATCGATGTTTGCTGGGTCTTTYGCTATGGGGACCATGGTTGGGCCGTGGACACAAAGCTGTAAAACTACTAGACTACACCATCTTGGGAGAACATACTCTCTTCCTGTCTTACACTCCATTATGTTCAACACTATCTGACTGAGAATGCCATTATTAGCAAACACAGCCAATTCAGAATTCCATCATGCTTTGCATGGTGGTAATAAGCCTGATTAGGAATGTCACATAATCTGCCTGTGTTAGCTTAATAACGACTAAGTGACTTCTATTTCCTCCCGGTCCATACCCCAACCTCAGCCCTATACCCCCGTCCCCATCCCCAGCCTCAGCTCCCCTCAGTACCATCAGAGAGAAATCAACACTTAACTAAATGAACTTCCATTCCCCGCCAGCACTATTACACAGAGCAGAGCAGGATGGGTTAAGCTAATTGGTTTTACTAGCGAACATTCTTTAAATTGCTTCAGCTGATGTCCGACGAAATCAGCAAGGCCAATTTGGAGGAGATACACTCACTTTCTCAATTCAATTCAAAGGGCTTTTTTGGCATGGGAAACATGCCTGGTCTATTGAACTATAGAATGGGCAAAGTGAGTGACCTAAGCGACGTGGAGCGTGGTATGACCGTCAGTTCCAGTATCTCAGAAACGTCCTGCCTCCTGGGATTTTCACGCATGACAGTGTCTAGGGTTTACCGAGAATGGTGCGACAAACAAAAAACATCCAGTCAAAGCCTTTCCTGTGGGCGAGAACCACTCGTTGATGAGGTCAAAGGAGAGTGGCAAGAATCGTGCAAACTGACATGCAAATAACGGCGCAGTACAACAGCGGTGTGCAGAGCGGCATCTCAGAATGCACAACTCGCCGGTCCTGGTCAGAGACGGGTTATTGCAGCAYARGACCACACCGGGTTCCACTCCTATCAGCTAAAAACAAGAAGAAGCGGCTCCAYTGGGCACGTGATCACCAACACTGGACAATWGAYGAGTGGAAAAACATTTCCTGGTCCGACGAACCCAGGTTCCCTGTTACGTCATGCTGATGAAAGAGTCAGGATTGGCGTACGCAGCATGGCTCCATCCTGCCTGGTGTCAACGGTACAGCCTGGTGGCTGTGGTATAATGGTGTGGGGAATGTTTTCCTGGCACACAGTAGGTCCCTTGATATCAATTGATCAATGTTTCCGTGCACCGAAGAAGTCAGTCTGTCCTGGAGGCAAACGAGGGGTACTAGATGGTACCTAATAAACTGGCCACTGAGTGTATATTTACATTGACAAAGKAAGTAAACATCTCTCTCTCATTCATACCAGCTGTAMTTCTACCTGCTTGAATGGCAATAGCTTAGATACACATGGAACATGAAATGACCCCAGGAATCGATAGAACATCGCTAAGGGATACACAATATAACATTTWAAATGGGTTCATCTTTCCTTTAAGYTCAACCCTGTTATGTGAACTGAACTGTGGTTTTAATATGGTGAAACCAGTTATTTTTGAAATATTTTTTTCTAAAGAAACATTTAACGTCTAACAGTCAAATCATTGTGTAAAGGCGGTGAGCTGGTTCTACTCTTTTTGGCCATTTTCTGCTGTTTTGTGCTGGGGAAAAAAGGTGGGTTCGAGCATAAAACGTCAACGTTGTTGCCCATAGATATACAGGCTAGAATTTATTTTACAATATATGTTGTTTTTGTGAAGATTGCATCCAATTGCCCRTCTCTGTTGCACACAATAAGCTTTCCAGTTCCCTGCCACAAGGGATTTATGGCTGATTTAGGATGAAATCGTCAACCCTGTTACGGTCAACCCTGTAACGGCAACCCTGTTACGGTCAACCCTGTCACGGTCAACCTGTCACGGTCAACCCTGTTCACGGTCAACCCTGTCCGGTCAACCCTGTCACGGTCAACCCTGGTACGGCGGTCCAACCCTGTTACGGTCAACCCTGTTCGTCAACCCTGTTACGGTCAACCCTGTTACAGTCAACCCTGTTACAGTCAACCCTGTTACAGTTCAACCCCTGTTACAGTCAACCCTGTTACAGTCAACCCTGTTACAGTCAACCTGTTTCAAGTCAACCCTGTTACAGTCAACCCTGTTACTTTATTTGTCACTTAACAAAGTCTTTATTTTTATTTTTTACCTCTTGAGATGGGAAAACATGTTTATTTATTATGTTGAACATGTGCTCTTTTTGTTTTTATTTTGTTTTATTTCACCTTTATTTAACCAGGTAGGCTAGTTGAGAACAAGTTCTAAATGTACAACTGCGACCTGGCCAAGATAAAGCAAAGCAGTGCGACAAACAGCAACACAGAGGTACACATGGAATAAACAAAAATACAGTCAATAACACAATAGAGAAAAAGTCTATATACAGTGTGTGCAAAGGAGGTAACATAAGGGAGGTAGGCAATAAATAGGCCATAGTGGCGAAATAATTACAATTTAGCAATTAAACACTGGAGTGATAGATGTGCAAAAGATGAATGTGCAAGTAGAGATACTGGGGTGCAAAGGAGAAAAAATATATATAATAAATAACAGTATGGGGATGAGGTAGTTGGATGGGCTATTTACAGATGGGCTATGTACAGGTGCAGTGATCTGTGAGCTGCTCTGACAGCTGGTGCTTAAAGTTAGTGGGGTAGATATGGGTCTCCAGCTTCAGTGATTTTTGCAATTAGTTCCAGTCATTGGCAGCAGAGAACTGGTAGGAAAGGCAGCCAAAGGAGGAATTGGCTTTGGGGCGAGCAGTGAAATATATACCTGCTGGAGCGCGTGCTATGAGTGGGTGCTGCTAAGGTGACCAGTGAGCTGAGATAAGGCGGGGCTTTACCTAGCAAAGACTTATAGATGACCTGGAGCCAGTGGGTTTGGCGATGAATATGAAGCGAGGGCCAGCCAACGAGAGCATACAGGTCGCAGTGGTGGGTAGTATATGGGGTTTTGGTGACAAAACGGATGGCACTGTGATAGACTGCATCCAATTTGCTGAGTAGAGTATTGGAGGCTATTTTGTAAATGACATCGCCGAAGTCAAGGATCGGCAGGATAGTCAGTTTTACGAGGGTATGTTTGGCAGCATCAGTGAAGGATGTTTTGTTGGGAAATAGGAAGCCGATTCTAGATTTAATTTTGGATTGGAGATGCTTAATGTGAGTCTGGAAGGAGAGTTTACTGTCTAACCAGACACCTAGGTATTTGTAGTTTGTAGACATATTCTAAGTCAGAACCGTCCAGAGTAGTGATGCTGGACGGGCGGGCAGGTGCGGTCAGCGATTGGTTGAAGAGCATGCATTTAGTTTTACTTGCATTTAAGAGCAGTTGGAGGCCACGAGTTGTATGAGAGTTGTATGGTATTGAAGGTCGTCTGGAGGTTAGTTAACAGAGTGTCCAAAGGGCCAGAAGTATACAGAATGGTGTCGTCTGCGTAGAGGTGGATCAGCGAATCACCAGCAGCAAGAGTGACATCATTGATGTATACAGAGAAAAGACTCGGCCCGAGAATTTAACCTTGTGGCACCCCCATAGAGACTGCCAGAGGTCTGGACAACAGGCCCTCCAATGACACACTTAACTCTGTCTGAGAAGTAGTTGGTGAACCAGGCGAGGCAGTCATTTGAGAAACCAAGGCTGTTGAGTCTGCCGATAAGAATGTGGTGATTGACAGAGTTGAAAGCCTTGGCCAAGTTGAGGAATACAGCTGCACAGTATTGTCTCTTATCGATGGCGGTTATGATATCGTTTAGGACCTTGAGCGTGGCTGAGGTGCACCGATGAACAGCTCTGAAACCAGATTGCATAGCGGAGAAGGTACGGTGGGATTCGAAATGGTCAGTGATCTGTTTGTTAACTTGGCTTTCGAAGACCTTAGAAAGGCAGGGCAGAATAGATATAGGTCTGTAGCAGTTTGGGTCTAGAGTGTCTCCCCTTTGAAGAGGGGGATGACCGCGGCAGCTTTCCAATCTTTGGGGATCTCAGACGATACGAAAGAGAGGTTGAACAGGCTAGTAATAGGGGCTGCAACAATTTCGGCTGATAATTTTAGAAAGAGAGGGTCCAGATTGTCTAGCCATGCTGATTTGTAGGGGTCCAGATTTTGCAGCTCTTTCAGAACATCAGTTATCTGGATTTGGGTGAAGGAGAAATGGGGGAGGCTTGGGCAAGTTGCTGTGGGGGGTGCAGAGCTGTTGACCAGGGTAGGGGTGGCCATGTGAAAAGCATGGCCAGCCGTAGACAAATGCTTTTTGAAATTCTCAATTATTGTAGATTTATTGGTGGTGACAGTGTTTCCTAGCCTCAGTGCAGTGGGCAGCTGGGAGGAGGTGCTCTTATTCTCCATGGACTTTACAGTGTCCCAGAACTTTTTGGAGTTTGTGCTGCAGGATGCAAATTTCAGCTTGAAAAAGCTTGCCTTTGCTTTCCTAACTGCCTGTGTATATTGGTTCCTAACTTCCCTGAAAAGTTGCATATCGCGGGGGCTAGTTGATGCTAATGCCGTATACCACAGGATGTGTTTGTGCTGGTCAAGGGCAGTCAGGTCTGGAGGGAACCATGGGCTATATCTGTTCCTGGTTCTACATRTTTTGAATGGGGCATGCTTATTTAAGATTGTGAGGAAAGCAATTTTAAAGAATAACCAGGCATCTTCTACTGACAGAATGAGGTCAATATCCTTCCAGGATACCCYGGCCAGGTCGATTAGAAAGGCCTGCTCGCTGAAGTGTTTTAGGGAGCGTTTGACAGTGATGAGGGGTGGTRGTTTGACRGCAGACCCATTACGGACGCAAGCAATGAGGCAGTGATCGCTGAGATCCTGGTTGAAGACAGCAGAGGTGTATTTGGAAGGCAGGTTGGTTAGGATGATATCTATTAGGGTGCCTGTGTTTACGGATTTGGGGTTGTACCTGGTAGGTTCATTGATCATTTGTGTGAGATTGAGGGCATCAAGCTTAGATTGTAGGATGGCCGGGGTGTTAAGCATGTCCCAGTTTAGGTCACCTAACATTTCGAGCTCTGAAGATAGATGGAGGGCAATCAATTCACATGTGGTGTTCAGGGCACAGCTGGGGGCAGAAAGTGGTCTATAGCAAGCAGCAACGGTGAGAGACTTGTTTCTGGAAAGGTTGATTTTTAAAAGTAGAAGCTCAAACTGTTTGGGCACAGACCTGGATATTAAGACATAGCCTGCAGAGTTCTCTCTGCAGTAGATTGCAACTCCGCCCCCTTTGGCAGTTCTATCTTGTCGGGAAATGTTATAGTTAGGGATGGAAATTTCAGGGTTTTTGGTGGCCTTCCTAAGACAGGATTCAGACACAGCTAGGACATCCGGGTTGGCAGAGTGTGCTAAATCAGTGAATAAAACAAACTTAGGGAGGAGGCTTCTAATGTTAACATGAAACCAAGGCTTTTACGGTTACAGAAGTCAACAAATGAGAGGGCCTGGGGAATGGGAGTGGAGCTAGGCACTGCAGGGCCTGGATTAACCTCTACATCACCAGAGGAGCAGAAGGATAAGGGTAGGTCTAAGAGCTATACGAACTGGTTGTCTAGTAAGTTCGGGACAGAGAGTAAAAGGAGCAGGTTTCTGGGCGCGGTAGAATAGATTCAATGCATAATGTGCAGACAAAGGTATGGTAGGATGTGAATACAGTTGAGGTAAACCTAGACATTGAGTGATGATGAGAGAGGTATTGTCTCTAGAGACATCAATTAAACCAGGTGAGGTCACCGCATGTGTGGAGGGTGGGACAAGAGGGTTTGCTGAGGCATATATTGAGCAGGGCTGGAGGCTCTACKGTGAAATAAGACAATAATCACTAACCAAAACAGCAATGGACAAGGCATATTGACATTAGGGAGAGGCATGTGTAGCCGAGTGATTATTGGGTCCAATGAGTAGCTGGATGGGCTGGAGACACGGCGATTCAGACAGCTAGCGGGGAGGGGCTAGCAGGCTAGCAGAAGGACCTTAGAGGGACGTCGCGACGGAGGAGCCAGTTGAAAAAAACCCTCGGGCGGATTACGTCGGTAGTCCAGTCATGATGGATCGGCAGGGCTACGTATCGGCAATAAAAGGGGTCCAGGCCAATTGGCAAAATAAGTATTGTAGCCCAAGGAGTGGCTGATGGTCCTCTTCAARTAGCCGGGAGATGGGCCTCGTATAGGCTAGCTCCAGGCTAATTGGTGCTTGTTTCGGGACAGGGACGTTAGCCAGGAGAAGCCAAATTGGATAGCAGCTAGCTAGCTGCGGTGATCCAGGTGAAGAGGTTCAGACTGGCAGGAGATGTCCTGGCTAAAGGTTAGCTGATGACCGCCAGCAGTGGCTAGCTGACTACTAGCTAGTAGTTAGTTAGCTGGCTAGCTTCTGTTGAGGTTCCGGTTCTGAGGTAAAGAAAATAGCAGATCCATACCACATTGGGTGAGGSGGGTTGCAGGAGAGTATGTGGATGTTGGGGTTAAGAAAATATATATATATATTTATGCGAAGAAAAAATATATTAAAATGCAAATTAATTACTTAAAAATCATACAATGTGATTTTCTGGATTTTTGTTTTAGATTCCGTCTCTCACAGTTGAAGTGTACCTGTGATAAAAATGACAGACCTCTACATGCTTTGTAAGTAGGAAAACCTGCAAAATCGGCAGTGTATCAAATACTTGTTCTCCCCACTGTAGGTCTGATAATTGGAATTAAATGAAAGCGAGTGGAGAGGAGATACAAACTGTGGAATGATATCTGTATCTGATTTGTTTAACAAACTGTGGATAATGAAACATATTCTCAGTTATTGTTTGAACTGAGACTGCATCAAGGCCTTGTGGTCTGAAATGCTGAAATGAACTATTCAAAACAATTCAAATGTATTTACTCTTTACCTGTGCAATGTTATCGGCAAACCACTTATGTTTTGAGTGGCTATTCAAACTCGGGATAATCAAAACTAGAAGAGATAGACGGATATTATTTAGAGAGACTATAATGATGGTGTTTCGGTTTTCTTATTCTCATAATTTCCTTCAATCTAGCAATCCATCAGTCTACTCAGTCCCCCCTCTTTAATCTCTCTTTTCAACACCCTATCTCTGTCATCCTATCTCCATCTGCTCCTTTGRCTTTGTGTCCCTCCCAGCATTTTTATATTCAAATGTCTGTTTCTGTCCGTTGCTATAGAAGTTGCGTTCAAAAGCGCCGCTAATATAGAAGTTTCCAGACCGTTTGAAGATTTGCCCTTGTCATTACTGAAGGACCTCTATCTCTCCGTGAAGATTCCCTCCAGAAGCCTTTCTCTGATGTGATAGGAAGGCTCCTCTCTCGTTTAAGGTCGACTCCTTTGCCACACACCAAAGACTGAGGCCGTCTCCCAAATGGAACCGTATTCCCTTTGTAGCGCACTACTTTTGACCAGAGCCCAACGTGCACTCGTCAAATCTAGTGTGCTATCAAGGGAATGCGGTTCCATTTGGGACCTGACTCTCAGGCTTTGTTCCCAGCTATCAGCCTCTCAACTACTGTGCCCAATCTCACCTAGATTGTTTTAATGTGGTTTCCTCCACAATCTATGAGAGAGAGAACGTATTTATGTGTCGAGTGTTTTTTGAGATGGTGAGCAGGGAGGGGTGTACATACTATAAAACACTTTTAATTAGATCCGTTTTTTAAGCCAAAAGAGGTGGGTGAGATTGTCACCTCCCTTGTTGCTTTTTGAAAGCAGTTGTTTGTGTTGCAATAAAACGTAGTGTAATAATGTAACGACCTCATAAAGAGGCTGCCTCTGTCTGCCGGAGCTGTTTATAGTGCAAGATTTCCCACTGCTCCTCTCGCTCTCTCGCTCATTGTGGTGCCCCCTCTTTCTCTCTCCCTCCTTCCCTGCATTTTAATATTATCATTATTATCCCCCCCTCACCCCCTCCTCCCAGGGGAGTTGGCAGTTTAATGGTAAGCACCAATTATACTCTCCAAGATTACAGGGCCAAAATGGTGCTCTTATAGCACCCTTAACATGGTTAACATACACACACGCATGCGCGCACACACACGCGCACACACACACACACACACACGGCTGCACTGCCCATTGAAGGCCAAAGCTTTCTCCAGAGAAACTGGATTGTGTTTTACTTATGTGCTTACAGCGCTCATTTAGTATATTCAGGCCATGGGTTGACTGTCTGTTGGTGTGAAGCCGAATTCCATTGTTCACTGTATTCTGTTTACATGACAAAACAACCTCTAGTTCAAGCCCAGTTTTAAAGCTTGAGGTGAACAGAGAGGTTCTCTACAGTGTGAAAGGAGATCATTGGTTTTAGTTGTTGTGAATCTCAGAAAAGCGGCTCTCTTGTCCACCCCCTGGTTGAGAAACACACTTGTTGTGGCCCCCACAGCTACAGAGCAAGGCCAACTGATACAGCCAGTGAACCAAGCCTTGCTTTGAGGAACTGCAGTTAGCAAGCATTAAAATGGGTAATATTGTCCCCTTCACAGTGTCATGTTTACACGCTGAATGGTTGGCCAAATGATCACTGCAGCAGATTGCTGTGTTGAAAACATCACAACAACACSCTGCCTGAGGGGAAGGAGATACAGAAGCAATGTACCATCCATCCTTCTATTCCGCAGTCTATCCATCTACCCATACATCCCACTCCTCTGCAGTCTATCCATCCAGTCATCTATTCTTGAATTCCTAAATCCATCCGTACAGTCGCCCATTCTTTTCCTCCTACATCATTCCTTGAACACCCATCCATATATATCCATGAATACGTCCATCCATTAATTTATAGGAATCCTAGCTCTCTCAAATCTCTCCAGGCCCAATATTATGCTGTTCATATCATTAACAAGACATCATTAACAAGATGCTGAAAGAATAGAATATTAGGTATCACTTATCCACACACAGGCACACACATTCATCTGTAATTCCCTCTCATCCCTGCACCCCAGTTCCTTTTAAAAATACATAGAATATTTTGAACTTCTCTTATCTCCTTTTATTCTCAAATGAGGCCTTTTCTTTTTGGGTTATCATTGGATTTCATCACCACCACAGTTTCAGTGGAGCAGCCTTATTGAGGTGCTACACTGCCCTCCTTTGGTCTGACTGAGAACTACACTTGTTTGTATGCGTAGGTGCAGGCCCATAGTAAGTGGGTCCGTATGTGCAGGGCGATATGTGCAGAGATGGACTCTACCTCGAAGATTAGTGAACAAGTCAAGTCTCAAGTCTTTTAGGGCAAAGTCTAAATCAAGTCTCAAGTCCCTTTTGGCAATGGCTTTCTGCCTGCTGTGGGTTAAGGTCTATAGACCTTGTAAATTATTTGAAGAGACTCCCTTGTTCATTAGTCCGTACTTGTATTCAAGAAAGCACATCAGGCGCTATTTAAATCAAAATACATTTCCTTTTAAAATGTAGAGCGTTTACATTAATAAAAGTAATTGTACCAGATATGAAAAAAAAGCAAACATAACATTTTAAAGTGCATGGTGTTTTGTGGAAGACATTGTCTATATTTCACATCATTCTGTCACAAACAGAAAATCTGTAGGTGAGGGAAGATAAATGACAAGTATGAATGTAAGCCCCTAAATAAGATCTTGTGCAATCAATTACCTTCAGAAGTCACATAATTAGTTAAATTAAGTCCACCTGTGTGCCATATAAGTGTCAAATGATCTGTCACATGATATCAGTATATATACACCTGTTCTGAATGGCCCCAGAGTCTGCAACACCACTAAGCAAGGGGTACCACCAAGCAAGCGGCACTATGAAGACCAAGGAACTCTCTCCAAACAGGTCAGGGACAAAGTTGTGGAGAAGTACAGATCAGGGTTGGGTTATAAAAAAATATTCTAAACTTTGAACATCCCACAGAGTACCATTAAAACCATTATTAAAAAATGGGAAGAATATGGCACCACAACAAACCTGCCAAGAGAGGGACGCCCACCAAAACTCACAGACCAGGCAAGGATGGCATTAATCAGAGAGGCAACAAAGAGACCAAAGAGATCTTTGGAGTATCTGTCCATGGACCACTTTAAGCCATACACTCTACAGAGCTGGGCTTTATGAAAGAGTGGCCAGGAAAAAGCCATTGCTTAAAGAAAAAAATAAGCAAACACGTTTGGTGTTTGCCAAAAGGCATGTGGGAGACTCCCCAAACATATGAAGGTACTCTGGTCAGATGAAACTTAAATGTAGCTTTTTGGCCATCAAGGAAAACTCTATCTCTGGCGCAAATCAAACACCTCTCATCACCCCGAGAACACGATGCTGATACTGCCACCACCATGCTTCACTGTGGGGATGTTTTTCATCGGCAGGGACTGGGAAACTGGTCAGAATTGAAGGAATGATGGATGGAGCTAAATACAGGTAAATTCTTGAGGGAAACCTGTTTGTCTTCCAGAGATTTGAGACTGGGACGGAGGTTCACCTTCCAGCACGACAATGACCTTAAGCATACTGCTAAAGCAACACTTGAGTGGTTTAAGGGGAAACATTTAAATGTATTGGAATGGCCTAGTCAAAGCCCAGACCTCAATCCAATTGAGAACCTGTGGTATGACTTAAAGATTGCTGTACACCAGCAGAATCCACCCAACTTGAAGGAGTTGGAGCAATTTCGCCTTGAATGGGCAAAAATCCCAGTGGCTAGATTTGCCAAGCTTTTAGACACACCCCAAGAGACTTGCAGCTGTATTTGCTGCAAAAGCTGGCTCTACAAAGTATTGACTTTGGGGGGTGAATAGTTATGCAGGCTCAAGTTTTCAGTTTTTTGTCTTATTTCTTGTTTGTTTCACAATAAAAAATATTTTGCATCTTCAAAGTGGTAGGCATGTTGTGTAAATCAAATGATACATTAATTCCAGGTTGTAAGGCAACAAAATAGGACAAAAGCCAAGGGGGGTGAATACTTTCACAAACCACTATAGCACTGTACTCCCTCACAGGCAATTTCACAATATACACGCCTCACCTCATAATGTTAGTTTTCGCACCCCTGGTCGAAGCGACCTTTCAGACGATGAACAAGAGTGCAGACACGGCACCCCTAACTAGAGCTAGCACTGATCCTTGGTCCTGAATCCTATGATGTACTCAATCACGTCACTTGCCAGTCTTCATTCAGAAACATTTAACAAATAGTTTTCCCCCCCCTTTTTTAATAATGCCACCTAGACCAGCCCAATAACCTATTTTTAAAATAGGTAAAAACTTAATAGTTGCTGTTTAAGTTTACTAAAAAGTTCACTAGGTCAACAGTCAATATGAAACCATGTCCTCTTAAAAAACAAACAAAAAATAAACAGAAATTTCCTACATTTCTTTGGAACAATTTCATGAATTTAAAATTAGTTGCCAAACACAGTCATAATTATATAATTTACAGCATATTATTTAAATATGACATGATTTCACATACTATGATAAACGATAGCTAACTTGTGTTCGTCTTAACAAGTTTAATTTAAGATAAACGATAGCTTAACTTTTGCTTGCGTTTTAATGTTCCAATTGATATAGAAATAGAATACACAATGTCCACTTAATCAAATAAGGACAAAGTGCAAATATGAGTAACCACGATCCTCCTATTGAAATAGATACGTCCTCGTCTGCATATTTGTCTCTAAAACGTTTTTCAGCTATTTTCTCTGTGTTACAATGCCGCCTGTTCCATGTTCTGACAGAATGCACAACAAAAACTTAGCCCAGTAGTGACGTGCATTGTTCACGAGTCTCTCATCTAGAGTCCAAGTCAAGTCAATTGATCACAAGTCTAAGTCAAGATGCAAGTCATTTTCTTTGCGACTTAAGTGCGACTCGAGTCCGAGTCTCAGACTCGAGTTTCCATCTCTGGATATGTGTGTGTTGATGTATCTGTGTTTGTCTCCAATCCCAAGACGTTGTTGTTCTGCGATTTCTGCACCAGCACTGAAGCACTTTGAAAAAGTAATGGCCGGACTACATTCTGTACATGCATGAGCTTTTTTCCCCATAATCCTCTGGGGTTAAAAGTCCTATGCATCCATTTCTATCTGAATATCAAATCATTTCTGGGTAACAATTAAGTACTTTACTGTGATTGTTTTCAATTAAAATATAAATAAATATATATCTTCCTAGCAAAGGGCAATTTCTCACCAGTCATTTTGCTAGCACTCTCTGGGAGTGGTCAGAGTTGTGAAGAGAGAACTGAAAGTTAGCTGTTATTGGCAGAGGTTTGGAACTCTCTTATTGGTCTATTAACTAATTTACCACATGGTGATGTCACCATATAAGGGCAAAACAGGTTGAAACGCAGGCAGTCTTTTCAAACAGCTTACACTAAAAGGGCATTATTCCAATTTTCACAGTATTYTTCTAACCTCATAGCGTGGAAAAATATATAAAACACAGGAAAATTACATTTTTGACTGCACTGGGCCGTTAACTGGGCCCCCTGTGTTTATGTGATGACATTAGCATCCGGTCATAAGGGAACTTGGCTGTCCTCTCTGTTCCCGTTTGATTTTCTTTCTCCCTCCCGGTCCCGTAGCTGCGCCTCTCTTTCCCTCTCCTCCACTCTCTCCCTCTTAATCTCTCTCTACCTCTACCTTCCTCCCATTCCTTCATGGATACGGTTGGCTCAGGTGACCTTGACGATGGGAAATTGCGCTGAAACCAGAGAATGGAAAAGTCACTTTTTTCCACCCAGAATTCTGCTGACAGTTCATCTGTGAATGGGCTGTGGAGTCTGAAGCAAGGAAAATACAGTGTCACAGTTAAGCAGACAGATCTGGAGAGAGAGGAGGGTAAAAGAGAGAGAGGGTGGGTGAAAGCGAGAGGGGGTGAAAGAGAGCAAGAGCAAGAGAGAGGTCTTTGATGTTGCTGTGCCTCTGAAAGGGTCTACCTCCAGGTGCCTTCAGCAGCATCCAAATGGGAATCCAACTGGCAATATGACACTCCCTCTCTCACACACACACTAGATGCACATAGACGCATGCATACACCCCTACACATGCATGTATAAAGCCTTGTGTCACTGTAATTGGTGGCACACATGCCTCTCTTTGTGTGTGTGTGTGTGTGTGTGTGTGTGTGTGTGTGTGTGTGTGTGTGTGTGTGTGTGTGTGTGTGTGTGTGTGTGTTTATGTAAAGTATGTCATTAGAGTGGCCGGTATGAGTGGTAGAATGACAGAGCCATATGTTCCTGACATCCACAGTCTTGTTCTGACTGGGCCACCTGCGGTGTGGAACACAGATATATGAAATAGGCTTATTAGACATATCACACTTTTTTCAGCTCAAATCTGGGTTTTAGCCCCCACGCTGACAGGACTGCTCATTACACACAAATGCATACTGGTACAGACAGACTGACAGAGGAGCCAACCAACACTACAGGAAGAGACATTGATGTAAATAAGAGGAGTGATGGATTTGCATACGGTGGCTCTCACACGTCACCCCTGCATGGGTCAAACACCCACTCACACACAACCAGGCTGTGGTGTTGCGCTCCAGTGCACACACACACACACACACACATACGGCGGGCAGTGACAGTTTTGCATGGCGGCGGCTGGGGGGGTCAGGCCTTCACGGGGTCACGCTTCCAGAATGTTCTAGTGGGCAGCGGAGCTCAAAGATCAACCACAACAGCGCTTGTTTCCCCCAACAACCTTAGAGCCAACTTGACCGACCTCCGACACCAAACGCAAACATACACACACACATAGAAACACACACGTTATGAACACAGGAACACACTAACACTAAGAAAAGACCACATACAAACATTTTACACATTGAGACACAGTCTCTCTCTTTTTCTCCATCTCTCATCAGCTCCATTAAACTCTTCACTCACTCTTTCAAAGGCTTTCGCTTTACATTCTGTCGTCTTGGTGGGTAAGTGTTCCAGGCACCATGCATTTTCTATCTCTATCTCTGTCGTGAGTATGTGTGTGTGTTTGCTTGTGTGTGCGCATGCATGCGTAACAGTTAATTGCTCCAGGGTTTTTCTGCCACGCAAATTGAATTCAGTGACATCTCTCCATTGCCGCTGCACTCCTCCGAGCCCACTGCACTCACCACCCTTCTAACCCTTGACCTCCGGTTGGCATGGCAACCTGAAGCCTTAATCATTTCTGCCCTTCGGTTAATGAGGAATCCGACACACACACACACACACACACGTCAGAGAAGTTTGACTTATTGAGCTGCAAATCTACCGGTTAAGCAGCGCTCTGATGGAAATAAATGGAGAAATAAACTTGGCAAAAAAAGAAACGTCCCTTTTTCAGGACCCTGTCTTTCAAAGATAATTCGTAAAAATCCAAATAACTTCAGAGATCTTCCTTGTAAAGTGTTTTAAACACTGTTTCCCATGATTGTTCAATGAACCATAAACAATTAATGAACATGCACCTGTGGAACGGTTGTTAAGAAACTAACAGCTTGCAGACGGTAGACAATTAAGGTCACAGTTAAGGAAAACTTAGGACACTAAAGAGGCCTTTCTACTGACTCTGAAAAACACCAAATGAAAGATGCCCACCAAATGAAAGATGCCCAGGGTCCCTGCCACGTTCACGAAGGCGTGAACGTGCCTTCGGCATGCTGCAAGGAGGCATGAGGATTGCAGATGTAGCCAGGGCAAAAAATTGCAATGTCCATACTGTGATATGCCTAAGACAGCGCTACAGGGAGACAGGACGGACAGCTGATTGTCCTTGCAGTGGCAGACCATGTGTAACAACACCTGCACAGGATCGGTACATCCGAACATCACATCTGTGGGACAGGTACAGGATGGCAACAACAACTGCCCGAGTTACACCAGGAATCCACAATCCCTCCATCAATGCTCAGACTATCCGCAATAGGCTGAGAGAGGCTGGACTGAGGGCTTGTAGGCCTGTTGTAAGGCAGGTCCTCACCAGACATCACCGGCAACAACGTCGCCTATGGGCACAAACCCACCGTCGCTGGACCAGACAGGACTGGCAAAAAGTGCTCTTCACTGACGAGTCGCGGTTTTGTCTCACCAGGGGTGATGGTCGGATTCACGTTTATCGTCGAAGGAATGAGCGTTACACCGAGGCCTGTACTCTGGAGCGGGATCGATTTGGAGGTGGAGGGTCCGTCATGGCCTGTGGCGGAGTGTCACAGTATCATTGGACTGAGCTTGTTGTCATTGCAGGCAATCTCAACACTGTGCGTTACAGGGAAGACATCCTCCTCCCTCATGTGGTACCCTTCCTGCAGGCTCATCCTGACATGACCATCCAGCATGACAATGCCACCAGCCATACTGCTCATTCTGTGCGTGATTTCCTGCAAGACAGGAATGTCAGTGTTCTGCCATGGCCAGCAAAGAGACCGGATCTCAATCCCATTGAGCACGTCTGGGACCTGTTGGATCGGAGGGTGAGGGCTATTCCCCCCAGACATGTCCGGGAACTTGCAGATGCCTTGATGGAAGAGTGGGGTAACATCTCATAGCAAGAACTGGCAAATCTGGTGCAGTCCATGAGGAGGAGATGCACTGCAGTACTTAATGCAGCTGGTGGCCACACCAGATACTGACTGTTACTTCAGATTTTGACCCCCCCCCCCTTTATTCATGGACACAATATTCCATTTCTGTTAGTCACATGTCTGTGGAACTTGTTCAGTTTATGTCTCAGTTGTTGAATGTTGTTATGGTCATGCAAATATTTACACGTTAAGTTTTCTGAAAATAAAACGCAGTACACAGAGAGAGGACGTTTCTTTTTTTGCTGAGTTTACAATGCAACACAGCGTGGTTTGGAGGCCAATCATGAATAAGAATGCTTAGGAGACGGAGACCCACTCCCCGAGGACACAATCAACGCTACGCATCACAATAGTAAACACATCTGCTTTTAAACAACTGATAGGTATTCTCTTGCTGTCAATCAGACAGAAAATACAGTAAAGATTTTCAAAACCTACAAATGTGTGGCTTTACCGTACAGTCGCAGCATGTTATCCAATGGATGTGCGCTTCCTTGCATTGATACAACGTCTGAAATGTGAGACCCGTGTCTCAGTGCGTGTGTTGAATCAGGAGTGCTGCCGCTACAGTGTTTGTGAAAGGCCTGCTGCTCTGTGCTGTTATGTTGTAATGTAATTAACTGAGCAGTGTGGGCACCCTCTGAAGAGTCACAGTGACCCCTACAGGGACCTAGTGGAATAGCATGGACAGAGCACCAATCACTGCAAAGCAATGGAACCTCCCACATTAATTATTAGTATTATTTATATACTATAGCAGGGATCAACAACTACATTCAAACTGCAGGCCGATTTTTTACTTGAGTGGATGGTCAGGGGCCGGAACATAATTACAAATCATTTGTAGACAAAAAAATTGACTGTAAGAAGGCCAAACAGGCATATTTGACTAAAACATAATAATTTCCTAAATTAAAATCACTTGGAGCTGATTGGCTGTTGTTTTTACAGTCTTTTATGTACAACAATATGCTCAGAAAACTTGGAGGAAAATCACCCGCAGGCAGTGGTGGAAAGAGTATCCAATCATGATACTTGAGTAAGAGTATAGATACCTTAATAGAAAGTTTCTCAAGTAAAAGTTAGTCACCCAGTAAAATACTACTTGAGTGAAAGTCTATAAGTATTTGGTTCTAAATATACTTAAGTATCAAATGTAAATGTATGCTAAAATATATTTAAGTATGAAAAGTAAAAAGTACAAATCATTTAAAATTCCTTATATTAAGCAAAGCAGATTCCATCATTTCTTGCTTTTTAKATTTTCAGATAGACAGGGGCACACTCCAACACTCAGACATAATTTACAAAGTATGTATTTGTGTTTACTGAGTCTGCCAGATCAGAGGCAGTAGGGATGACCACGTGTTCTCTTGATAAGTGCGTGAATTTGACAATTTTCCTGTCCTGCTAAGCATTCAAAATGTAATGAGTACTTTTGTGTCTCATGGAAAATGTATGGAATAAAAAGTACATTATCTTCTTTAGGAATGTAGTGAAGTAAAAGTTTTCAAAAACATAAATGGTAAAGTACAGATACCCCCAAAAACTACTTAAGGAGTACTTTGAAGTACTTTACACCAACGCCTGCAGGCCGCCAAAAACACTACGCTGAATAGGCCTACTACATAAAGTCTGCAAAAACATTACAGTGAATACTATATAGTATTTACTGTAGGGTTTTTACAGACACAAGTGTTTTTGTGGACATTACTGTAGTATTTAACCTACTACAGTGTTTTATTTTAGCAGATTACTGTAGTATTCTATAGTAGGCTATTTCAAGTTTACTATTAGTCATGGGCAGTTCGTGAACTATTCGTTATTATTGAAAGAGAAATTTTACTGACTCGAGAGTCATGATTAGTTTTCCCTGAATGACTCGTTATTTGTTGTCGTTCGTTTGACKTGCGTGTCGCAATGAATCCTATAGCAGGGTTATGCGCTCCACCGGATCAGCGGCTCCCGAGACATCCTCCGACCACCAACTGGAAAATAGATCATGCTGAAGAGAAGAAAAATACATGTTTAGAAAACTGATAATTGATCGCATGGTGCAATAATTAATGCAATGCATTGATTATTTAATGTTGTTGATGGCCACAGCTTTGTAGAACCAAAACGTACACAGCTTGCCTCTGCTAAACACTAGAGAACGAATCGTTTGTGTGACTGCTGCAGTTCGAGAACGATATTGTGCTCATCTCTCTCGCAGCAGTCAAGCAATTGGATTCCGCCAAGATTCGTTCACAATCTAGTCCGGTGGCGCCCGCAACTGAACCTCGTTTCAAAGGTATCAATAAATAATGTTATTTGTATGCCTAGCAATCACAAATGTACATTGTTTGAATCACACTTTCATACGTATCAGTCAGAAACGACAGTTCCAATAAGCCTCCTATGATGAACAAGAGGCTTGTAGAATCATGACTCTTTCGAGTTTTCAGTACATCGCTTGCCATCATTCGATAGCTCTGGAAATTACTGTATCAAATTAACGAAATGAGTCGAAAGATGAGTTCCTTTAACTGAACGAGTTGAACAGATCRGAGTCAGTAAAAAGAGCCAAACTTCCCATCACTATTTATATATAGTATATACTATAGTAATTACTGTAGTATTGTTTATGTTTWATTATSTTTGACATAGAAATMGAGGCTTTCTTCGTCAGGAAACCTACTGGACAAATACTAAAAGAGCAAATGTTCCATAACCTGTAGGTAGGTAGAACTGTGGTTTGAACAGATAGAAAAGAGCAGAATCTCTGAACTATAACCTGTAGGGAACACAATATATGGTCTATCCTTGGCATGTAGGTTACTCACTCATGGGTGCAAGTGAATTACTGTAGTATTACTATAGTTTTACAAATACAAAAACAAATTTAAAAAACTTAAGTGTTTTTTGCAGACATTACTGTTGTATTTACTACAGTTTTTTTTATAATACTATAGCATTTACTATAGTATTCTACAACATTCTATAGTAAGTACTACACATGATCGAGGAATACTACAGTGTGTAGTATAGTATTCTATAGTATACTACAGTTTACGACATAATTATAAAGTAAAGTACTGTAGTATTTTTTCCTGTGGACTGGCTGGAATGGTATTAATGACAGACGACTAGCGACAACAATGACACAGACAACACTGTGTTCCCAGTTTGGTTTGATGTCCAAACCTGTACACGGTGTGTCTTCCTCCTCCCCAGCCATCATTAAGATCTGAGAGAAGACAAGAGTGATGCTATCAGCCCAGGGAATTGGGTTTGGTGGTTAGGGGGCGGGGGGCGGGGGGGGGATGCTTTTTTTAATTGAGTGRGGGGTGCAATAGCGGCTTGTGGAGTGTTGTGTGACAGGAGGTTAGCAGCGTTATCTCCACTGATCCAATGATCTAGGAAGTGATATGGAGCTGTGGGGATATTAAACCTCTATGTCTTATCAAGAGAGACGCACACACACCTAGGTTAAACGTGATATCCTGTTGTAGCCCCCTACACAACAGGTACAGCTAATACTCTGTCCAGCTTTGTATCATTGAAATTAGATAACCTCTCTCCCGGGCAATGTTTTTAGCTTTTGAATCACATCCCCTACCAGAAAGGAAGGAATTGTTCATTGAGAAGTTAATCTTTCTTTTTCCTCGCTCAGTTTTTGTTATGTGGATTGGTGATTTAACCCGCTGCGTATGGACAGACTGCCCACTGGGCACGGGCGTCAATTCAACGRCTGTTCCYCGTTGGTTCAGCGTAATTTCATTGAAATGCCTCGCTCCAACCCCAATTCAGTTCAGTGCAATTCAATTCAATAAAACTTTATTATTCTATTGACGGGCAATCAAACAGAACGGGCAGGGCACTGCTTCTGAATTTCCCCATGAAAACACTGCAGTTTAATGGAGGTGAGGCAGAGCGTTAATGCCATAAAAGTCCATAAAAGCCTAAAAGTGGTGTCTCCATTTGGGCTTGGGAAGCCAATTGCCACCAGCGACGTCTTGGCTCCATCTAGCCAACCTGTTACCGTGGACTCCACTTTGAAACGATTAAGCCTGTGATGCCTTTGTTCAGTTTGGCTTTGATAAGCCTATGAGAACAGGGGCAATTTTGGCTTTGTAAAGCCTATGTGGAGTGGGTCCATGTTGGCTCTGCAGAAACTAAAAGCAGGGCTCCACGTTTCCCCTGATAAAGTGATCCTCATGGTGGCTGTGAACCATCCTTGGGGAGAGGAGAGGTAGTTACAGAATCATAATGGTCCCCTTTTGTCTCAAATTACCTCCTCCACTCTGGGCATCGTCCCCCTTTATCACATGTAATTGAATCACGGCGGAGCCAGAGGGATTCTCCAAAAAACAGTGACAAAAAAACAGAGCCACGGTAGGAAGAAAGAGAACAGAGGAATTGTCTTTATATATATACGAATCATTACCACTAGAAAATATAAAAAGGGCCAAGTTTTAATCCCTGGTATAGAAAAACTGAAGCATAGTGATATGAGATCTTTTCAGTTACATTCCTTAAGATTCAGGTTGAGTCGGAAATGGCACACTTTTACCTTTAGAGGGCAATACTTTTGACCAGGGCCCATAGGTTAGTTGTGTACTATACAGTTCACTATAATTCATGTGTGCGTCCTATATTGAACTATGCTGCTGGAATCTGGGGTTGTGAAGAAGACAAAACGGATAACTCTATTCCAAACAGAGACATAAGATGTTCCCTTGGAGTGAATAAGCTTGCTCCAGGCCTTGATATTCAAGGAGACATGGGATGGGAAATAAGACAGAGGGGGGAAATTATTTAATTATGGAACCATCTTATCAATATGCCAGAGGGCAGGATAACACAACCCCCCAAAAATCTGGGATAAAACATAACTACCCTTGGACAAAGGAACTCAATGACAAGTATGTGGACACCTGCTCGTCGAACATCTCATTCCCGAAATCATGGGCATTAATATGGAATGTAACTAAGGGGCCTAGCCCAAACCATGTAAAACAGCCCCAAACCATTATTCCTCATCCACCAAACTTTACAGTTGACACTATGCATTCGGACAGGTAGCGTTCTCCTGGCATCCGCCAAACCCAGATTCATCTGTCGGCCTGCCAGATGGTGAAGCGTGATTCATCACTCCAGAGAAGGTGTTTCCACTGCTCCAGAGTCCAATGGCGGCGAGCTTTACACCACTCCAGCCGACGCTTGGCATTGTGATCGTAGGCATGTGTGCGGCTGCTCGGCCATGGAAATTAAATTCATGACGCTCCGACAAACAGTTATTGTGCTGACGTTGATTCCAGAGGCAGTTTGGAACTCGGTAGTGAGTGTTGCAGACGATTTTAACGCGCTACCCGCTTCAGCACTTGGCTGTCCCGTTCCGTGAGCTTGTGTGGCCTATCACTTTGCAGCTGAGCCGTTGTTGCTCCAAGACGTTTCCACTTCACAATAACAGCACTTACAGTTGATCGGGGCAGCGCTAGCAGGGGAGAAATTTGACTAACTGACTTGTTGGAAAGGTGGCATCCTATGACGGTGCAAAGTTGAAATCCACTGAGCTCTTCAGCACCGGCCATTCTACAGCCAATGTTTCCCTATGGAAATTGCATGGCTGTGTGCTCGATTTTACACACCTGTCAGCAACGGGTGTGGCTGAAATAGCCAAATCCACTCATTTGAAGGAGTGTCCACATACTTTTGGCCATATAGTGTATTTAAGGAAGTTGATCTTCAACATATATTAAGAAACAAGTTATGATGCAATGTCAACCTGATCAAACACAAGTTAACCATTAGCTACAAAGAAAAATGGTCCACTGATACATGGCTAAAACCAAAACTCAGAACTTACAACCAGATCTAAAATAGCTATGATCCAGAACCCTATGTCACCTCTCACCTAACAAGAAGTCAAAGGTCCTTGTGTGCCCAGTTGAGAACAAGTATTGAAGTAGGTAGGTTCAATGCCATAGATGAAGAAGAATGGCTATGTACAGTCTGCAATTTTACGGGAGATCGAGAATGAACTGCACTTTAAAAACATTTTATTGTACTTCATATGATGATGTAAGAGTAACATGTTTGAAAGAATGCAGCGACAGACACCAGAACTATTCTGGAGTAGTGATGAAGAAAAACTTGAATGGCAATTCAGAAAAGAAGTGTTCCTGCAAGACGAGACAAGATAAGTTGTACAACTGAAAGGTTTTTGTTTTTTGTATTTCAATTGTCTTCATTTCAGCAAGAATGCAAATGTGTATGTACAGTGCGTAATACATGTACAGTGCGAGTCAAAAGTTTGGACACACCTACTCAAGGGTTTTTCTTTATTTTTACTATTTTTTACATTGTAGAATAATAGTGAATACATCAAACTATGAAATAACACATATGGACTCATGTAGTAACCCCAAAAAGTGTTAAACAAATCAAAATACATTTTAAATTCTTCAAAGTAGCCACCCTTTGCCTTGATGACAGCGTTGAACACTTTGGCATTCTCTCAACCAGCTTCACCTGGAATGCTTTTCCAACAGTCTTGAAGGAGTTCCCACATATGCTGAGTACTTGTTGTCTGCTTTTCCTTCACTCTGCGGTCCAACTCATCCCAAACCATCTCAATTGGGTTGAAGTCGGGTGATTGTGGAGGCCAGGTCATCTGATTCAGCACTCCATCACTCTCCTTGGTCAAATAGCCCTTACAGAGTCTGCAAGTGTGTTTTGAGTCATTGTCCTGTTTTTAAAAAATCCCACTAAGCGCAAACCAGATGGGATGGTGTATCACAGTAGAATGCTGTGGTAACCATGCTGGTTAAGTGTGTCTTAAATTCTAAATAAATCACTGACAGTTTCACCAACAAAGCACCCCCACACCATCACACCTCCTCCTCCATGCTTCACGTGGGAAACACACATGCAGATCATCCATTCACCTACTCTGTGTCTCACAAAGACACAGTGGTTGGAACCAAAAATCTCAAATTTGGACTCATCAGACCAAAGGACAGATTTCCACCTGTTTAATGTCCATTGCTCCTGTTTCTTGGCCCGAGCAAGTCTCTTCTTATTATTGGTGTCCTTTAGCAGTGGTTTCTTTGCAGCAATTCGACCATGAAGGCCTGATTCACACAGTCTCCTCTGAACAGTTGATGTTGAGATGTGTCTGTTACTTGAACTCTGTGAAGCATTTATTTGGGCTAAACTCTGAGGCTGGTAACTCTAATGAACTTATCCTCTGCAGCAGAGGTAACTCTGGGTCTTCCTTTCCTGTGGCGGTCCTTATGAGTCCCAGTTTCATCATAGTGCTTGATTGTAAGTTTCTTCAAGTGCATTCACAAAAACAAAGTTCTTGAAATGTTCCAGATTGACTGACCTTCATGTCTTAAAGCTGTTCTTGCCATAATATGGACTTGGTCTTTTACCAAATATGGCTATCTTCTGTATACCACCCCTACCTTGTCACAACACAACTGATTGGCTCAAACACATTAAGAAGGAAAGAAATTCCACAAATGAACTTTTAACAAGGCACACCTGTTAATTGAAGTGCATTCCAAGTGGCTACCTCATGAAGCTTGTTGAGAGAATGCCACGAGTGTGCAAAGCTGTCATCAAGGCAAAGGGTGGCTACTTTGAAGAATCTCAAATCTATTTAGATTTTTTTATAGCTTTTTTGGTTACTACATGATTCCATATGTGTTATTTCATAGTTGTGACATCTTCACTGTTATTCTACAATGTAGAAAATATTAAAAATAAAGAAAACTCCAGGAATTAGTAGGTGTGTCCAAACTTTTGACTGGTACTGTATGTATGTAGGTATGTGCATATATAAATATGATCATTTGATTTGTATACACCAAATGCATTGTTTTATAAGCCCACGTGGGCTGGGCATCATGAAGATGCATGACACTAATATTTTTTTCAGTTGGGATACAGCCTGAATTTAAACCAGGGTGTCTGTGGTGATGCCTCTAGCACTGAGATGCAGTGCCTTAGACCGCTGCGCCACTCAGAAGCCCAAGAAAATAAATACATCTTATAAATGAAATAAGGCTTAGGTGCCATTTCAGACACAGCGTGGATTGATGATCCTCACCTCTCAGGTTATAATGAGACCGTTAAAGCCCTATCCCTCCGCCACCAGGACGATTACAGAGATTAAATAGGACCTAAGGGATTACACAGTCGGGGGATGTGTTACCGTGACGATGGGGAGGRGTATCATGTCATCGCAGAAAAGGTCACGAGGAAACAGGCTCAACTGGCTAATGGGACGACGCGATCTATGGCTCTGGGTGGATTTATCTTGTCTTGTCAATGCACTATGGCTCCTCTATCTAGTGACTAAGGCTGTTTTTGGMCGTCCACTAATGAGGATAATGGAGGGAGAGGTGGAACTGTTACTGACACAAGAGTGAGCAGCAGTGAATGGATGAATGAAGTAGATCACAACGGCTGTCTTTACACAGCCACCCTATCCTTTCTGACTGGCCACACTCAGTCGTGTGACCCACATCAGATTTGCGCATTCATACTGCTGTATCCTCTGGAGTAGCACCATAGAGAATGATAGAGGCCTCTAGTGGCCAAAAGGCCATTTTAGCATGGGCAGTGCAATTGAGGGCTTCTTTTTTTACATTTACATTTACATTTACATTTAAGTCATTTAGCAGACGCTCTTAGTTTATTAATTTAATTAAACCATTAAAAAAAATTAAAAAAGCACACATAAAACTTGAAAAGGACATGTTGGAGTCATGTCCAACCAGGTCATCAGGAGGGATCAGCCAATCGTGACTACTTCAAAATGGAGATGCCTCAATGGCACTGCCCGTGTGCTCATAGACACCATAATGGGTAGTATGTAAGGATACACTCTCTATAGCTGTGTTCGAATACTCATACTAACCATACTATTTGTGAATTGAGTAAATTAAGTATATAGTATGCTTATTGGTCATAGTATGGATATAGGTAGTATGCCAAAAGTTCCCAGAATGCTCCGAGTTCACAAACYGACAATCTGACAATGCTCTGAATTTACAAATGCCCAGAGTGCACGCTGAGCGCTTCTGGCACTCCAGATTGAATGTAAGAACACACCCTAAGTCATAAAATGTCTAGCTAGTAATTTATTATGCTAACAAGCTAGCAAGAGCTTGCATAGCAACAGCATCAACTTCCGGTAGACAGACGAAACACTAGTACACTAACCTGAAAGGTTACCGTTCGTTTACAGTATACTAAAATTAAATAATAGTATATAGTATAWACTCATTAAGTATGTAGTATACAGTATATTAGTATGGGTATTCAAACACAGCTTATGAGTAGCACACAGATGCAATCGATCTCCCAAGTGGCGCTGCGGTCTAAGGCACTGCATCGTAGTGCTAGAGGTGTCACTACAGACCCTGGTTTGATCCCGGGCTGTATCACAACCGGACGTGATCGGGAGTTCATTAGGGCGGAGCACAATTGGCCCAGCGTCATCCGGGTTAGGGGAGGGTTTGACCAAGGTAGGCCGTCATTGTAAATAATTATTTGTTCTTAACTGACTTGCCTAGCTAAATAAAGGTTAAAATGCTAATTTCCTGTCACTGTTCCTTTAAATTTTGGGGTGGTTGTCYTGGTAACGCCAGGTCATGTGTAACCCCCCCCCKKAAAAAAAAATCTCTTCAGAGCATAAAAATATAATCTGAGCATCCAGACAGATGTCTGGGGTTTGTATCAGGATTCTGATCCACATATGGAAGTGGTATAAATCGGAAGTCAAAAGATCAGATTCCATGTGGTTTTCGGGCTGTTTACACATCAGGGAAAAGATCAGACATGCAAATAATGGCACTCAGGTTGCTGAAACATGCTGTGGGCATAACCATAACATTGAACACGCTCTTATAGCACGTCATAGGATAATACCCTATTCAGCTATGGAAGAAAAGAACACCCATCAGAATAACTCACCTCAATTCAATAAAGCTAATTGATAGACCATCCATAGAGCATAATAACCATAACATGTACCACCCATCATATGATGCACGCTACCCATAAAACACCAAGCTCCTTCCTGTCGCAGCCCGCGGCTGACGAGGCTGTGTGATTGGCTTGTCTGCTTTCTCTGGCTAATGAAGAGAGGAGCGGAGAAGATGAACGGTTAATGTCCAGTTAATATGGGAGACATTTTAAGGGGCTCAAGTTAAGGCTTGTTATATTACACGATAAATCACCTTACAGTAATAAAGAAGAGAAAGGCGAGATTGTCCCCGCTGTGTTGAAGAGTGGGGCCCCGTTCTAAGAGATATCCTCTGTCCAAGTCCACTCCAGATCACACGTGTGGGTGCCTGTGGTGTGTAAATGGGCGTGTGCATATGCATGCACAAGGCATAAGTGTTTGCATATTACTCCTAGTGTTGCATAGAAAAAGCTAGAAGATGATGATCTTAATTCATGACAAACATTTCTCAGAACTAGTACATTTCAAAAGTCCTGGGAAACTAGGAACATAATGTATTTAATGCATGTCCCTGGGAGAGAGATTGTCTTGAAAGTCCCTTTCAGTTTGAAGAGGGAAAATAAAGAAGGTAATTTTCTCTGAACTGGCTCTCGGATGTAGAGGGTAGAGGGAGTGATCGCCCTAGGCTCTGGCCCACTTCCTGCCTTCAAAACAAACCAGAACCACCCATCTGTATTGTATTGTGAGAGAGAATGTTTCAAACTAATACAGCCAAAACACCCAGAATTTTTGGTTAGCTGCATTTGTTCCTGACTTTTTCTTACATAAAAACTAAATTACGAAGCCGTTTACTTTTCTCGTATTTTTCAAGGCGGCTGCTGTGGAGGTGGAATAAGAATGCGAGCTCGGGTATAATATGCTGATGTCCTGCAATACCATGATAACCATCACCATAAAGACTGTGTCGGGTGAGATTAAAATAGGCCAAACCGTGCTGTCTATTTCTCTTTAATCATAACATCTCCACATATATGAAATGTTTATAAAGGAAGTGGATGAGAGGGGAGGATGAAGCATAAGCAAGGTGAGAGCGAAAGAGAGCAAAATATTGAAGTCTAACTATTCTCCTACTTGCTGTATGATGCAGAGAGAGGGGGAGAAACAGAGAATTCATTGAGATGAACTAGAATCCCTCGAAGGGCTCTTTGGCTAACAGAAACAGATAGCATATTTCATTAGCCGCTCCAGGTGATGTATAACCACGGTGGCTCTTCACTTTTTCACTGTGAGATTACATTCATTTATCAGCTGGGTTTCCTCTCCCTCTCGGTCCCTTCTTCTCATCCCCAACCCTCTCTATCCCTTAATTCCTCTCCTTTTCTCCTCTTTCTCTCACTCACATTCTCTTTCTCCCCCCTCTCCTCTCTCAACCCTTTCCTCTCTCTGTTTCAGACTGGTGTTTATTAATAGATTTCTGCATGGTTGGAGACGGTTCATTACTGGGAGATTGAGCCGCTGTGTTATCCCAAACCCAGTGATAAACTCTTTTTAATTACACCTTATGAAAAATATTAAAAACTACCGAGCTGTGCCTAATTTTTCCACCACCTAACTAGCCACAAACGCCCAGTATGTGCGCACACACACACACACACACACACATACGTTGACATGCATGCACACACACACCGTCATTCTAGGTGACATGCTACCCTCCAAGTGTATTGACATGCAGGTAAACCACTCTCTCTTTTCTATCACTCTATCATACTTTGCTGAATGTCAAGGATACAACCCTACCCGCTTTCCTTCAGAGAAGAAACAAGGAGTGAATTTAATACGGTGACGTTTTAAAGAGCGGTGTGGATGGAACACCTTGGTCCTGGTATCGTTAGTCCACTCCTCTACTCTCCTTCTCTTGAACTCTTTCATTCTCAGAATGAAGTGAAGATTCTGAGTGGTTCATTTAGACCTCTCCCACTAACGACCTCATTAGTCCATTTGGTAATTAAGCAATTAACTCCAGATTAGCTATTGATTAATGTTTGCTGTGAATAATGTTTCTCAATGGGATAGTACTGGTTAAATATTAAACCTCTGGTAATGAGAAACTGATTGATTACATCAGCAGATTAATTAGAAAAGCACATGTACAATGGCTCATTATCTCATTAACACACTTGTTCACATGATATAATCTTTTTTTGGTACTAGCCTAATACTATAGGCTAGGTGGCATTTGAGGTTTGTACCTTACGGCTCATGATAATACAGCAGATGACTCATGGGCATGGATTATCTCTCTGTTGATAACGGTGAGGCGGGGACATGGATTTAATAACTGCAAGACCATACTCCCATATTTGCCCAATGAGTGTCAACTCACTTATTCTCATTTAAAATGGACACCAATGTTGATATAAATACACTATATATATACACAAAAGTACGTGGACACCCCTTGAAATGAGTGGATTCGGATATTTCAGTCACACCTGCT
The DNA here is from genome assembly GCF_002910315.2 of Salvelinus sp. IW2-2015. Classification (NCBI taxonomy): domain Eukaryota; kingdom Metazoa; phylum Chordata; class Actinopteri; order Salmoniformes; family Salmonidae; genus Salvelinus; species Salvelinus sp. IW2-2015. Next base: position 6,818,099 of record NC_036846.1, read on the forward strand.
GCCGACCGGTGTATAAAATATGCACAGCTATTCAATCTCCATAGACAAATATTGGCAGTAGAATGGCCTTACTGAAGAGCTCAGTGACTTTCAACTTGGCACCGACGTAGGATGCCACCTTTCCAACAAGTACATTCGTGGCCTGCTAGAGCTGCCCCGGTCAACTGTAAGTGCTGTTATTGTGAAGTGGAAACATCTAGGAGCAAGAACGGCTCAGCCACGAAGTGGTAGGCCACACAAGCTGACAGAACGGGACTGCCGAGTGCAGAAGCACGTAGCGCATAAAAATTGCCTGTCCTCGGTTGCAACACTCACTACCAAGTTCCAAACTGCCTCTGGAAGCAACATCAGCACAATAACTGTTCGTCGGGATTCATGAAATGGGTTTCCATGGCTGAGCAGCCTCACACAAGCCTAAGATCACCATGCGCAATGCCAAGCGTCTGCTGGAGTGGTGTAAAGCTCGCCGCCATTGGACTCTGGAGCAGTGGAAACACCTTCTCTGGAGTGATGAATCACGCTTCACCATCTGGCAGGCCGACAGATGAATCTGGGTTTGGCGGATGCCAGGAGAACGCTACCTGTCCGAATGCATAGTGTCAACTGTAAAGTTTGGTGGAGGACGAATAATTGRCTGGGCTGTTTTTCTTGATTCGGGCTAGGCCCCTTAGTTTCGGTGGGTAATCTTATTGCGACAGCATACAATGACATTCTAGATGATTCTGTGCTTCCAACTTTATGGCAACAGTTTAGGGAAGGCCATTTCCTGTTTCAGCATGACAATGCCCCCGTACACAAAGCGAGGTCCATACAGAAAAGGCTTGTCGAGAACACTTTTTGGATGAATCGGAATGCCGAATACGGGCCTAATCACTAATGCTCTTATGGCTGAATAAAAGCAAGTCCCCGCAGCATAGTTCCAACATGTAGTGAAACACCTTCCCAGAAGAGTGGAGGCTGTTGGGGGGGGATCAACTCCATATTAATGGCGATGATTTTGTAATGAGCAGGTGTCCACATTCTTTTGGTCATGCAAGTGATATAGATTAAATCTGAATTTCAATGAAGTTGGGGATATTACCAATTTCTAACCATTTACTTTATCTGTGCTGCTTGTATTTCACTAATAAGTCCACAGGTTTTTAATTACAGTGGGACAATAGTAGAGTATCCTGAAGTAGTCTCTGCTCAYAGTTACAGCAACAACAAAGGGGTATGCACATGACAAAACTGAATAAGCAAAGATTCAATGCACACACACACACAGCCCTATTTAGAATAGGTAAGGATCTGGCCCTGCGCTCCAGTCGTTGATGTATTGATGCGTTTAATCAGTGTGCCATTTCGCCGCCGCGAGGAGTAATCATTTTTCCATTACACTACCTCCGAAGGACGTCCACACACATTTGTTTGGCCTCTTTTGTGTTGTGTTTCTGGGCCACAGCTTTCCTCTGACTCATGTTTTATTTATTTATTTGATGGATTAGAGGCCCAGCTTTTCTGCTAGGCCCCTGATGCAAAATGTCACCTTCCTCAATCACTGCCTCCCAAACACCTACCCCATCTTGCTCTACAAAACACACACACACACACCAGAGCTAACTTTCTGCTCTGAGAATTGTGCTATTAAATGAATTATTACAAAAGAAGTGGAGTGAGGAGGGAGGGGGTGAAATCAAGAAAAACTTTTAAATTCCTTGGTCCTTCATTGGTCCCTTGTTTTTTATTTATTATTTTGAACCAGAGTAATAATAGCAATTCATTTCCTTTTTAGAAAAAGCAATTGGATTGGGTAAAAGTCAACTTTGACCCTCTCAACACTTTCCCAGCAGTAATGCCATAATAAGGAATCTATAGGAGGATCAGAAACTGGGAAATGAAACAGTTCTTGACAACCAAACATGTATATAGATATGCTAAATGAAATGGTTATTGTTGTAATATACTTTTTTTTATTTTTACAAGTTTAAGACTTATTTGAATTGTCACTGTACAGGATGTACCGTGAACACTGGATGTAGGTTCTCCTAAAACCACTATGGGGCGACAAATCCACACATAATCCAATAAGGCATTGAATAAAATACAAAAATTACTCATAAAATACATAAAAAAGGCAAAAGAAATGCAAAAACAACAACAAAAAACAGATGTTGTATGGGGAACATCCAGTAATTCTTCATATCCAAATCCATTATAGTCCTTGTTTCAAATCGTACAGCAACAATTGTGCAAACACAAACGATTTGACGACAGTCTTAAATCACAGAAACCTTTCTTGACCCTCGACTTCCTCCTCCTTGGTACCCATGCCCTCTTCAGGAGTGTAGTAATGATCAGACTTACCAAAGCCAAAGAGGCTTAGGGATGGAGAGACAGGGTGGAGCGGGCAGGCATGATGATAGGCCACGCTACCTTGTTGTTGTAGTCTCATTCCATAGAGAGCTGAACACTCTCACTCTGGCCTTGGTGTTGATGCTGGTCAAACTTCCTCGCTGTTAAGAAGGCATAAAGAAGTCAGAATTATACCAATTTAAACAGTGGGATTGATTTATTTTAGAAGTGATGTGTGAGCTAAGAGTTTATTAGTGAATGACACAGCTATTTGATAAACCAGAAATATATTTGACTTGAGTGATTAACAGATTTGAGGTGAGTTCCTAATCTTGGACAGAAATAGAACAATTCTTCTAGATACATTTTTAGATGTTAAATATGCATTTGACCCCAAGCTCTCTCATAAGTGAGCACAAGTCTAACATTGATTGATGCATTATTCTGCAACAGCACTGAGACCAGGGCCGTTCCAGGCATAAGCGGTCGCTTGGTTGTACATCAGCCAACTTTCTCTTGATACGTCAGGCACTGACAGTCACTTAATTAGCCATGTCAGCTAACAATGTTTAGATTGGTAGTTAGTCTAGCCAGGTATCTAAATGTGTAGTAATTATGGTCAAATACCATGCCCAGAGGCCCTGACCTCCAGGAGGTCCCCATTGATTTTGTTAGTCATTCTCACTTAAATATCATATTAACATGGCTTAAGTCATTACAAAATGTGTACAATTGCAGGAAATGTGTTATAAAATGGCAAAAATGTCTCTCCACCTCTTGGCAAAATAGGAAGAATTGCAGGAAATTTGCTGTAAAACCACAAAATAAGTATCACTGCCCGATAGCAAAATGAGTAGAATTGCATGAAATTTGTAGTAAAATTGCAAATCTTTCTCTTCGCCCCATGGCAAAATGTGTAGAATTCCCTCCACCGTCAAGGGGGGGCAACTAAAATGTTTTGCGTCTAGCTTAGGGCCCCCAAAAGGCTAAAACTGGCACTCACTGTGACTGACAAACTCACCAAGAGAGTACATCTCCAGCTGCTGGCGGAGTCTCACTTTCTGAAGACTGTCATAGAAGTTCGGTTCGGTCGTGGCTCCAGCTGTGGGGGGCAGAGCGAATATCCTCATGATCTTCCTCTTATTTCTGATMGGGAGAAGAGGAGGAAAGCGAGTGAGACCCAACAGTAAACTGTCAGTCATGTGCATTAGCTGGTTGGAAGCAGTGTAACAGCAAAGTGTATCAAAAACATGTTATTAAGCACACATTTAGTTCAAAAGACTCATATATGTATTAACAGTCGGCCGCAAAAAACAAAGGCGCCTCTTACTTTCTAGCATACATTAGCAGTCCGAAGCTAACCAGAATGACGAGCAAATAGACATTGGTGGCCTCATTCCACGCCTCGTGCACGGAGTAATCCAACGATTCCTCGTTCGTCATCACACCATGACCGCCCATTGCAATCAAACAAATTGTGAGGTATGTTTCTATTTGTATAAACGTGTCTAAAAATAAAATTCAATACATCGAGATTTATCTGAATACGACACATACGACGTAAACAGAAGACTGACGTCGTTTCCGGAGTCGAATACTAGACAGTGATTGGGTTTTCATCCTCACAAAGACCACCCCCGATTACTTTTTTCAAAACAGGAAGTAAGTGCATTGCTTATTTATTTATTTTTATTTTTCACTTCTCTTAATTGTTTTATTATTATTATTATTTATATATATTTTTTATTATGAACACAACAAATACAAAAACACTGAAATATACAAACAAGAGTATATAAACCTAACAGACAGGGGTATTACATATCAAGATTCGTTTTCAATTTGTTAAATACTTTTATGGTGCGTATTGCTTTTACATTTACTGATCATTTCAAAATAATATTTAAATTCTATCTTAAATCATTTGAAAAGGAGTTTGWTCTCTYCKCACTTCATTTTATGGATAAAGAATCTTTCATGAAAGATAAACAAATTAACAATGAAAGTTAAGTCAGGGTCCATATCATTTGGATCAAAATACAACATAATATCAGTCTCTTAGATTAACATTATTAGTCGTTTCTTTTAAAATAAAATCTTCTAACTCACTCCAAAATCTTCTGACATAAGAACAGTCCCAAAATAAATGTGATTATTGGTGTCGTAAAAATGTTGGCTAACTGGTTAGCAATTAGCATGTTGACATTTGAGTGGAAATACTTCTACTATCACATTTTTGATAAGCGGTTTAGTAGAAAAAAATACTTCCCACATTATCGACATACCCAGTTATTAGCCATCTTACTATTTTTGTTTCGCAATACAAGATACTATCGTTCTGTTTATTTTGTGGAAATTTAAAAAAACAAAAAAATATACATAACCCACCCTCAAATCCGAAAATGTTTACTAGATATAGGTGACTAGCTTCCTGTTAATTTTTTTTTATCATTACTTGCCTGAAATCCATTAGCCAATCTATTTCAGAGGTAAAAGTGTCTGTCGTGCAGTCAAATTTTACAATATACAGCATATCCCAAAAGTGTTGTGTGTGTGTGTGTGTGTGTGCTGTGTGTGTGTGTGGTGTGTGCTTGTGTGTGTGGGCTGTCGGCTGTGTGGGTGTCGTATATGCTATATTGGGTTAGTATACTACAAACACATATACAGCTTGAGAGGTTCTTGAGTTTTTTCAATAACAATTCAGATTGGAGTCATTAAAACACGTTTTTTAACTACTCCACAAATGTCTTGTTAACAAACTATAGTTTTGGCAAGTCAGTTAGYACATCTACTTRGTYCATGACACAAGTAATTTTTCCAACAATTGTTTACAGACAGATTATTTCGCTTATAATTCACGGTATCACATTTCCAGTGGGTCAGAAGTTTAGATACACTAAGTTGACTGTGCCTTTAAAAAGCTTGGAAAAGTCCAGAAGATTATGTCATGGCTTTAGAAGCTTCTAATAGGCTAATTGACATCATTTGAGTCAATTGGAGGTGTACCTATGGATGTATTTCAAAGCCTACCTTCAAACTCAGTGCCTCAGRTAAGACCTCAGAAAAATAATTGTAGACCTCCACAAGTCTGGTTCATCCTTGGGAGGAATTTCCAAATGCCTGAAGGTACCACGTTCATCTGTACAAACAATAGTATGCAAGTATAAACACCATGGGACCACGCAGCCGTCATACCACTCACGAAGGAGACACGTTCTGTCTCCTAGAGATAAACGTACTTTGGTGCAAAAAGTGCAAATCAATCCCAGAACAACAGCAAATGACCTTGTGAAGTTGCTGGAGGAAATAGGTACAAAAGTATCTATATCCACAGTAAAACAAGTCCTATATCGACATAACCTGAAAGGCCGCTCAGCAAGGAAGAAGCCACTGCTCCAAAACCACTATTGAAAAGCCATATTACGGTTTGGAACTGCACAAGGGGACAAAGATCATACTTTTTGGAGAAATGTGCTCTGGTCTGATGAAACAAAAAATATAAATTTTTGGCCATTATGTTTGGAGGAAAAAGGGGGAGGCTTTGCAAGCCGAAGACACCATCCCAAACGTGAAGCACGGGGGTGGCAGCATCATTTGTGTGGTGCTTTGCTGCAGGAGGGACTGGTGCACTTCACAAATGGATGGAATCATGAGGAAGAACAGTTATGTGGATATATTGAAGCAACATCTCAAGACATCAGTCAGGAAGTTAAAGCTTGGTCGCAAATGGGTCTTCCAAATGGACAATGACCCCAAGCATACTTCCAAAGTTGTGGCAAAATGGCTTAAGGACAACCAAAGTCAAGAATGAGTGGCCATCACAAAGCCCTGACCTCAATACTAAAGAAAATGTGTGGGCAGAACTGAAAGGAGTGTGCAAGCAAGGAGGCCTACAAACCTGACTCAGTTACACCAGCTCTGTCAGGAGGAATGGGCCAAAATTCACCCAACTTATTGTGGGAAGCTTGTGGAAGGCTACCCAAACGTTTGACCCAAGTTAAACAATTTAAAGGCAAAGCTACCAAATTCTAATTGAGTGTATGTAAACATATGACCCACTGGGGATGTGATGAATGAAATAAAAGCTGAAGTAAATCATTCTCTCTACTATTGTTCTGACATTTCACATTCTTTAAATAAAGTGGTGATCCTACCTTACCTAAAACAGGGACTTTTTACTAGGATTAAATGTCAAGAATTGTGAAAAACTGAGTTTAAATGTATTAGGCAAAAGTGTATGTAAACTTCCGTCTTCAACTGTGTATATATTTAAACAACATTATTTGGGTTAAACAATTATTGAATAATGATGGACAACTATATGATTATCCAGAATTTATGAGCACACAATGTTACATTCACTCCTGAGTACCAAATTGTTGTTAGAGCTGTACCTAAAGGTGCTATTCTTCTTTCAGGAGAATATAACAATACTCCAAGTGCAACTGTGGAGGATTTTGTAGCCTCAATACAACTAGAAGGAATTTACATTTTAAACTATAAATGTAATAACATGTATATAAGGAAACTATGTCAAGATGTTACTATTCCCTCTGCTAAAATGTACTGGAATGCAGCCCTAGGACAAGTGAACTGGAACAAAGTRTRGTTGTTYTCTGGTAAATATMGTYTATCTAATAAGGTGAAAGAAGTATCATACAAACTCATTCATAGAATCTACCCTGTAAAGWCCTTTATTATACACAGATTTYAAATAGCTATTGATAACAAATGTGCWTTTTGTGGTTGTAACCCAGAAACTCTTGACCATATATTTTGGGACTGTTCTGATGTCAGAAGATTTTGGAGTGAGTTGGAAGATAATATTTTAAAAGACACGATAGTTAATGTTATTCTGAGAGACTGACATTATGTTTTATTTTGATCCAAAAGATATGGACACTGACTTAACTTTCATTGTTCATTTGTTTATCTTTCATGGAAGATTCTGTGTCCATAAAATGAAGAGAACAAACCTCTCTTCACATTATTTAAGATAGAATTTAAATATTATTTTGAAATGATCAGTAAATYTAAAAGRAATACGCACCATAAAAGTATTTAACAAATTGAAAACGAATCTTGATATYTAATACCCCTGTCTGTTAGGTTTATGTACTCTTGTTTGTATATTTATTTTTGTATTTGTTGTGTTCATAATAATAATAAAAATAAAAATTGTTGTGCATGCGTACTGTAGTATGTAATTAAACCACTAGGGGGAGGTGTACCTCTATATTTGATCAACAGGACACATCAATACATCAAGGCTTTGAAAGGAGACTATTCCAGGTCTGTTAGATGGTCAGAACTATTTCACGACTGAAAGAGCAGAACAGTGAGGAAGTGTAACCATTGCTGCATTCTCCCAGGGAAAGGAGAACCAGAGGTAGACGAGTAGTACTGTTGTAAGGTGAGGTCTAGCTCTGGTATACTCTATGGCCTGGTCAGAACCGTAGGTCTACAGGAGAAGCCAGTCCCCTCCCATCAGGCCCGTCAGACAGTGAGGTATGGRGTGGGAGCAGAGCACCGTACCAATCGCTGTATTTGTTTAATCTCATCACACGCCCGTTGGGTAATGTTCCTCCAGCCCACTGACATCAGACAGGACACAGGTGTGTGTGTGAGCACACAGTACACCCATGAGTACCCAGCCCAGCCCAGCCAAGGGTGTTTAGACGCCTTGAATGGGTAATTGTGATTTTTAGCCATACCTTGACAGATGAATTCCTTCCGGGGACGATGTGAGTCAAGTCCCTATGCATGTCTGTGGTTTTGTTGCGTGTGCTTGATGCCTTGTTTATTTTCAGAGACACTATTTTAAATGTCTCATTTGCACCTGCTGCCACATCCAGTTACCTAATGTGAGGCAAGACCAAAGAGGTGTGTGTGTGTGTGTCTGTCTTCCAGCTCCAATCACCTCAGTGTTTGTACTGAAATGTTCTCCTCGGTAAATGCAACTCACTCACTAAGTGTTCAATGCATCATACTATTATTACCAACTCTATCCTATGTGCCCTATCACCAAGATCAAACGACTGGAGAGTAGGGAGATGTATTATACCAGTTATATAGTACCAAAATWAAAATCCCTCTGGTTCACAGCTAGACTTTAAAAAGTGCTTGAAAGGGGACTGTTCAGAGTTCACTCTCAGACACCTTCCAGTTATGCCTCCACACAGGAGATCGCCAGGCCCAGATGTAGGATCTTAATTTGAGCCAGTTTGTTACAGCAGGAAAATAATCCTGCAGCAACAGTAAATGTGGATTATGGTTAATGGCCATTTTTGTAGGGGTTGCTACATTTTTCGTGAAGGCAAATGAAGTCAGAAATGTCCAATGGGAAATGATAGAAGCCCTTAGGGAAGCCAGGCCCCTCACTACTACACATTACTGATAGTCTTTAAACCCCACCTCTTCACCCCCATCTTTCCTTTACAGAACAAGGCTACTGTACCCACGTCTCACTAACAGGGATTAATGACTATATGCATCTCCAGTATTTCCCATTTTTCCAACTCACCCATTCCCTATTCAATTTAGTTTATTACAAGCAGTATCTGATTCGTGACTAGGGACATGTGTGGATGCTGATTGATGTCATACTGTAAGCAGACACTATTTTCCCTCAGGGCAGAGGTTTGGCCCCAGCCTACAGTGAAACCCTTAATTTAATGTGTTTCTCCATCCACTGACAGCCAGTATAAAACAATGCAGCCATCATGGCGACACYCGGTCGATTCAACAATCAATAGCCTTTATCCACGGGCCCAGAGTCAGGGTGAGAGGGGCGACAGACAGGGGAGCCAAGGCGTTGACTGTCTTCATTCTCGTCATTCTCCTGAGGAAGATAAAACCACATATGTCGATGGGGTCACTGTTTACGAGGCAGAGAGAAGGAAAGAGGAGATCATACTTTCAGCAGTCCAGTGTAGACTGAGATCACCTCTCCTCAGTGAGTCTGTCTGACAGACAGGGCCACGCTACGGTAAGCGACAGTGGCAGATCAGTGCTGCCTCCGTTGCAGGAGCGACTGAAAATGTTCCCTTGAGAACGGGTGAGCTTGTGGGTCATGTCATGGTAGATTTGTTTGGTTGATTGTGATGCTGCCTTCTGGCCTGGGCTCCTTGTAACATCGATCTCAATGAGTCTTACCTGGATAAATGTATTTAATATAGAACATTTGAGAAATCTGCTGCTACTAAAATTGAGAACAAACCCTCTCCATTCTGTCCCAAGGTTTTAAACTCTGTTAGCTTGGTGTTTTTGCTTGTGTTCGTTTATTTCCTGTGTGTGGCAGTTGGTTGTACTGTGTGTTATTGTGTCCCGCCCACCCCTGATCAGGGCAGACAGGCAGGCAAACAAGCCTCTAAGGGATATCAGGGCCGACAACCAGAGGGGTTCTGACAAGCATACCGTCCTGTAAACAGTGTACAGTAAACACACACACACAAACATTCTGCAGAGACATTGCTCAGATTGGTCTGTGAGCAATAACAATTCAGGTCATTTGCACCAGTAGGTAATTTCATGTGGAACAGAGAACTTGACAGAAGCCTACCTGTTTTCTGTCTGAGATAGCATTCCCAAAGGGTACACAACATAGATGTAGCTACATGTACCAGGTCAGCTGCTTCAGTCAGGGGTTAACACTGTCAGGAGAGGAATCAACCCAGGAGTGTTTTCTAAAATGGCCCAGAGTGATAATCCAAATGCACATCCACAGTTGCCCTAATTCCCAGAGATGATCTGTGTACAGTCAGTGTGCGTCTGTCTGTCTCATGGCTGCTGCTCTTAGAGGGAGGGCTCTGTAAAGCCCAGCATGCCATTCCATTAGAGTGCTGCTCCTGCTGTTGAAGCTGACTGCCACAGTGAACGACACAGTAGGTATGGGCACATGACGTTATGCAGACCACAGATTACTACTAAAGATTTTTAGAACTAAACCAAGATAGACCACAGCTCGTCGTTTCCGATGGGAACAAATGAGTCCTAGTGGGCAGAACAAGCAAGGAGGTGAACAGAGCCAAGCACGAGCTAGCGAGATCCTATTGGCGTGTTCTAGCATCATCTGCATATTTCAGTTAGGGAACACCTCCTCTGTGAAGTGCGCGTGTGCAATAACTCCATTCGCCTTTGCACATCTTCTAAACAATATGATGAAAAAAATATAAATCATTTTTGCAAAGTCTACAAAACTTTGTGTACTTTGTTCTTATAACGGATTCTAGTTTTGGGAACAGAAAACTGTGTTGAGATCAAATGTTTCATCGATAAGAACATTTGTAGAATGTCGGCCAAGATCCATCTCGTTCCATCGTCTCCCACTGCCGGACACTGMGCTTCCTTTCACTACCATATTTGGTAGTGAGTGGAAACGCCAAGCGGATGCTTCACGATTTATACATCCAGTGAAGTATCTATCTGTGTTACTACTATGGCCAGGTGTCATTTTCATCTGAACAGAAACGATTTGGGCTTCGGCTGCCAAACATCTCACTTTAGATCTAGTTACAGCATTAGAMATGTGTTAGATAAAACCATATGGATGTAAAGTGCATATAAACATTTAATCGACCAATATAATTCGTGTCATGTCTGTGCACAGGGAATTTCCCGCTCTCCTGCGATGACCTCGTATTCTGTTTAGTTGATCTAGGCATCCAGAATGTGTTGTATGTAATGTCATCTCTATTACAGTCTCCTCCGGCCCACTGGGAGGTGTCAGAGACCCTGGCCTGCATGAGTACKCAGAGATGAGACACTGTGGGTGGGCATGYTGGATGACAGAAGTCCCTATCCACCCCTGGTTCTCTATCTTCTCCCATATCAAGTCTTCATTTACCTTCCAATTACTTKTGTCGTCTACATGGTTGTCAGGGATGGTACAATGGTAGGTTAATAATTATGTTCGGGAATGTGAYCCTCCTGTGGCAGCCATTACTGGTGACAATCGCATGAAATTACAGMTGTGTTAAGTTCTGATCTAGACACATTCAAATTCAGCGGTTGATCTCAGACCACACATAAATCCATGTCTCAGACAAATGTAAATTATTTATGGGTAAACATTGACATTTGCAAAACAAGCATCCACAACAGTTGACAGCTTGTTACTTTTCTCGTTCTCTCTCTCGCTCTGCTCACAGTATGTTGAGGACTGCTCTGTTGGAGGTTAGACGGCAGGGTTTCGCACTGATTTACACACTGCTATAGACACACACCAACCTGGTCTAGAAGAGCGGGAGAGGGCTGTGAGGAAGGTTAATAATGTGTATGCGATGGGATGAGAGAGTGGGGTGTGTGAGGCTCTGTCAGGGTGAGAGGACTGGACAGATGCTGGGGCGATGGGAGGCTGCACTCATCTCACACCTGGCTGAGCCTGCAGCACCCTGGGTGGTTTTTACTGTGTGTTCTCGAGGGAGGGAGGGAGGGAGGGAGGGAGGGAGGGAGGGAGCTTGATGCAGTCTTAGAAAAAAGGTTCCAAACGGGTTCTTCGGCTGTCCCCATAGGATAAGCCGTTTTGGTTCCAGGTAGGACCATCTGTGGAAATGGTTCTACATGGAACCCATAAGGGTTCTTCAAAGGATTATCCTATGGGTACAGCCAAAGAACCCTTTTAGGGGTGGGAGCAGCAGGGGGTGAAGAAGAGCAACAGAGATGAGAGAATTTGTTTACTATGCCAAGCCAATCACAAGCCATCCGTTACTGATGGAGCTAGCCATGAAACATTCCCCAGAACACCACCCATACAAACATCAGATATCGTACTTACTCCATACGTAAACATGATTAAAAACATATGAACTACTCTTAAAATAAATTAAATGTACCTAATTGGAATTTCAATCAAACTTGCTCTTTTATCTGATGTGAAGGAGCTGTTTTCCAACGCAGGCATTAATATTCCATCGTTAGTTCCAGAATTAGTCAAACCATGAAAAATAAATATGTTTTTCCCTTCTGTTCAAYTAATTTGAATGTCATTTGGCTGAATTTTCCCCTTATTGCAGATAACCTTCGTTTTGGTACAGTGGTCAGGGCAATTTGTACGCTGAGGTGGGATGGAGGCAGCTTGTGGTAGGTCTTTCTCTTCCCTCTCTCTCTCACTTTCCCATCTCTCTTTCACACACAGACACCMCCATTTCTACTATTTTCCTCATAACTTATATCTGCTGACCCAGCACTTTACCAGGTATAGAGGTCTCTGCCATATTATACCCTGAAATGAAATTTAATTGGATTTCAAAAGCATGACTCATTTATACAGTTGTATTGCTTTACCCTTGGTGCTTCAGCCAGGGGCGCAACTTTCACTGGGGACGGGGGGGTCGTGTCCCCCCCCCCTCCCCACACACAGCTAATTCCCTACTTTTCACACTGACACAGAGTAATAAACAGCTCTAATGTTACAGGCTTCACATGGCCCTTCTATTGTATTACTGGGCTGGATCAGCCACTATGCTAGATGTTGTTTGAAGAGAGCAGATTTGGAGAGACTTGCACTTTCTCTTGAGCTATTTTTATAGTTACCTTTTAGGAGTGGGAAGATTTTCAGACGGTAAAATATGGGTGATCAATAATTTAGTAATGTAGTAAACTACAGCCTAATCATAGGCCTATTTAGGAAGTACATTACCTTGAAAAGACCTGCCCTGCGCTTCTCCTCCCATGCATAGGCTATTTAATTAAGACCACATGCGCACCTGATCTCACAGGTATGTCTACTGAACTGGAAGCAGGAAGAATGAGGACAGCGGCACTTCCTACGTTTTGCATAGCCCTGTAGGATATATCCTTCCTTTTTAGGGGGACGATTTGGAGGCAGAGACAAATAAATGGGTAATCAATACTTATTGATGACATGTTTTGATTGCACTTCGACTCGCGTCGGTTGAGCGTCCTCCTTCATTCCTTTATCAATATTTATTTTACAGGCGCTCTAGTAAACTACAGTCTAATCGTATTTAAGTTCATTTCATATTGAACTTAACTGCCACGTGATTCTCCGCCCCCGTAGGCAGCCGACTCCATTTCAATGAGACCATACCTACTTGACACACTTGAACTCTCACGCCCAGCTAGGACAGGTAGGCAACTGAAGTTGAAGCAGCGAATTCTGTGAATAATGGGGGAAAATATGTGTTTTTAATACAATAGGTAGGCTAACGCATACAAAGCAGAAAGAGGACCGTTTCCAAATAATCTGGGGGACACAAAAATATTTTCATCCAAATGTCTTCCTGACCGCCCGCAGCGTAAAAAATGCAGACCGTGATGCAATTATCTCTGTAAGGTCCAGCAGGCATCTTTCGTAAATGCAGCCCCTGTAGTGCAGTCAGTACACAACACTATGCTCATCATGTCTTAGCAGGATCAGACGTGACAGGGGTCCCGGTAGGGTCACACAGCCAGGGAAGACCAGTCTACGGAGCTCAGGTGAATTGTGCAGTATATTAACAATATCAGTGAATGTCACAAAGTTACATCTTGAATTGATGGGTAGACCTACAGTAGCTACAGGACAGCAGTTTAAAGCTACAGTCTGTGAATAATGGTCATTTCAAATATTGAACCATTTGATTCTATTCCTGGATAATATCATGTATAAATGTACACCAAGGTAATCATTTGTCATGCCTCAGCAGGGTCAGGCAGACAGGGAAGACCAGTCTGTGATTGATGGGAGGTGAATTTTGGCAGATACAAAACGTTACTCTCTCTGTGCAGCAAACACTAGACAAGCCAGATGCTATTTTAAGGCAGTCTGACAAACCTCAAGTTCATTTCCAAACTTTCCCTTGGGAATTCCAAAAATGTAAGGTGTGAACTGGGGAAGAAATTGTGTTAGGAGAGAGTTGAGTTATTGACTAGACTGGTTGGAGTTGGGCTTGCAGGAGGCTCGGCCTGGATGGTCGGTCTGGCTGAAATTTGATATAGAGGATGTCTTAATAAAGACATTCAAAAGTCTTTGTATTTTTTCAACAGTTGTTCATTTGTTAGGCTATTGGTTAAACCTCTTTAGGCTAGGGGGCAGTATTTTGATGTTTGAATGAAAAACGTGCCCAAAGTAAATTGCCTATTTCTCAGGCCCAGAAGCTAGAATATGCATAAAATTGGGGGATTAGGATAGAAAACACTCTAAAGTTTCCAAAACTGTCAAGATATTGTCTGTGAGTATAACAGAACTTATATGGCAGGCGAAAACCTGAGGAAAATCCATCCAGGAAGTGCTGTTTTTCTGAAACGACTCTTTTCCATTGCAAGCCTATCCTCCATTTAAAGGGATATCAACCAGATTCCTTTCCCTATGGCTTCCACAAGGTGTGAACAGTCTTTAGACATAGTTTCAGGCTTTTATTCTGAAAAATGAGCGAGAATGATCACATCGCATCAGTGGATAGCCAGATGTCCTCAGATTTGTGCATGCGCGTGCACCGTGAGCGAGACCTTTTCTTTCTCTCTTCTATTGAAAAGGCTACCGTCCGGTTGAAATATTATCGATTATTTAGTGTAAAAACAACCTGAGGATTGATTATAAAAAACATTTGACATGTTTCTACGAACTTTACGGATACTATTTGGAATTTCCGTCTGCCCGTCGTGACCGCACGAGCCTGTGGATTACTGAACAAAACGCGCCAACCAAATGGAGGTTTTTGGATATAAAGAGYATCTTTATCGAACAAAACAAACATTTATTGTGTAACTGGGAGTCTCGTGAGTGCAAACATACAAAGATCATCAAAGGTAAGTGATTAATTTTATTGCTTTTCTGACTTTCGTGACCAATCCACTTTGCTGCTAGCTGTTTGTGATGTTTTGTTTGCTGAGAGCTGTCCTCACATAATCGCATGGTTTGCTTTCACCGTAAAGACTTTTTGAAATCTGACACGCCGGCTGGATTAACAAATTAAGCTGTGTTTTGGTGTATTGCACTTGTGATTTCATGAAAATTAAATATTTTTTATAATTTCATTTGAATTTGGCGCTCTGCAATTCACCGGATGTAGACGAAAATGATCCCGCTATAGGGATCTGAGCGGCAAGAGGTTTAACCTCTTAACAACAATGACACTGCAATAAGAAAAATGTGTCACGCTTCCGTTCTGTTGTGGAAGTGTAAAATCTGAATCAGTATTTGAGGTTAGGGGAGACGAGAGAGAGGCAGTCAGTTGGTGCTGTAATGCAGAACTACAATGTTGGGTTGGCTTATGGAAGTGGCTTGAGCTTATGTTTGTTTATCCGTCAAGATATCCTGCTTACACATCAAGATACAGGCGTCCAAATCTCCCTCCTGTCTCTGTACACAGAGCTGAATTCATCTGTTTGGGGATCTCTCTGCAGGATCCAGGATGTAGTCTGAATGGAAGGAGGCTGACAGGAGTTGGGGATCTTACTGTAAGATAATAAATGGATTTTATCCCATTTTGGGTATATTTACCGTGTTTGGATATGCACTAGGGTTTATAGATGAGATGTTTGTCTATTGCAATACATTCCAAAGCTCGAGTCCTATAACGGAATAGATTAGCTAGATCAGCTCCCCTGAATGAGATGTTAGCTCCTCTAAATGCAACAAAAGTCCAACTTTGGGGGTCTCTATATAATGCTAATTTAACCATTKTCTTATTTGTTTAAAATGTAGTGGTAACTATGTTTTACAGTGGTAAATATGAAAAGAAAAACTTCCATATTTAAACAAACATTTCATGGTTTAAACCATTTATTTCCATGTGGCTGTCCACTCAGTAGTGCTGAATTTCGACCTCAGCTGACCTACTTTACACAGATTTTTCTTTGTACTTCCTCATTTTCGTCATTTGTTTGCAATGAATCCTTGATTTAAAAAAAAAGGCCTTTATTCCAATGCATTAGATTTATCCGTTGATTTGTCATTGTTTTCTTTTGTCAGTCAGCTGTTTAGAGCGCACATTGCTTCGTTTTTCAGGTGGACACAGGCACTGGTGTTCTCCCTGCCATCCGTAACCAGAAGTACTAGACCATTTCTTTAGC
Source organism: Salvelinus sp. IW2-2015 (assembly GCF_002910315.2). Taxonomy (NCBI): domain Eukaryota; kingdom Metazoa; phylum Chordata; class Actinopteri; order Salmoniformes; family Salmonidae; genus Salvelinus; species Salvelinus sp. IW2-2015. The sequence goes on from NC_036846.1 coordinate 6,834,449, forward strand.
TTCATTATTTACACAACTAGCCAATAGCTAGACAGCAATGCCGATCCAATCCATCCAACAAGTAGGTTATACATTAACAGTAGGCTTATAAAGGAGACTCTTTCAGTTTGAAGAGGATTTATTCATGTTTGGTTAGAGGCATTCCATTTTGCAATGGCATAGGCCTACATTATTGTGGATTTGTGTGCCCACGAGAACTGTTTTTCACGGTGAAACTTAATGAGACGTTATGTAGGCATAGTTACACTTACGTTGCATTTTACTGAGATCTCCCAGATCCATGATTCGTTGAAGTACATAGTTCTAATAAAATTGTAAAATGTTTAATTACAAATAACATTAATTAATTAATAATGTAAGGAAAGAAAGGTAGTGTTGTATGTCACGCYATCTGTTAAGCCTTAACTCATGAATTATGGACAACTCATGAACTAGGGTGTAAAACATATTTTGATTTAACTCCTGTATTATATTGAATATAGGCTACCTGTTATATGCGCGTGTGCGTGCGTGTTATCCACTCATCCTGCTCAGCCACAGTCAGCCGTGGAAGATTTCTAATTAGATGGGGGAGGGATGTCGTGTCATGCCCATTTTTAGCAGCGGCTAATTTATGTGATAATCAATATGTACCTCATTAACTTCAGCTGCAAGCAAGGCGTGTGTGTGATGTTTAAATAGGACTGACAGATCTGCACTCGAATAAACTGTTATATTATCTGTCTCATTTATCATCTGACTCTGTATCTTCCTCACTCCCCTCCTCTTCCTTTCATATACATGCCTTCTCTCTCTCTCGCTCTCTTTCCTATAACTGTGGGAAGCAGGCCTCTGCTGATAGGGTGAGGTACACACACACACACACTACACAACACAGAAATGTCCCTGGACTGCTCCACCCTCTCATCTGCTTTCACACTCTCTTTGTCTCTCCCTCCCTCTGTCTGAGGTACTTAGAGCTGGGGTAGTCTGTCTGGCGGACACACAGGGATTAACCCCACATAAGGAGAATGTCTGTCTCTGAGCCAAAAAGCATTGGCCATTATTGCAATGAATTGGGCACAAACACACACAGACTGACCAGATTCATGTCATATTGGGCCCCATCTACAATAAACGAGGTTGAATTAGTATTCTGCTCTTTAATTACTTGTCTGCTCTTTAATTATTTGTTACTTTTATTTCTTATTCTTATCCATATTTTTTTTAACTGCATTGTTGGTTAGGGGCTCGTAATACTTCCGGCGCCGAAACGAGATGGCCGCCTCGCTTCGCGTTCCTTGTAAAATATGCAGTATTTTGTTTTTTTATGTGTTATTTCTTACATCGGTACCCCAGGTAATCTTAGGTTTCATTACATACAGTCGGGAGGAACTACTGAATATACGATTAACGTCAACTCATCATCGT
>NC_036846.1:6837372-6868541 GCF_002910315.2 Salvelinus sp. IW2-2015
TCCTACCAGGGAATTATGACTTTCCCGAAACGGATCCAGTGTTTTGCCTTCCACCCAATACAATGGATCTGATCCCAGCCGCGCACCCTGTGCGACGCCGTAAAAGGGGCAAATGAGGCGGTCTCCTGGTCAGGCTTCGGAGACGGGCACATCCGCTCCACTCCCTAGCATACTACTCGCCAATGTCCAGTCTCTTTGACAATAAAGGTTGATGAAATCCGAGCACGGGTAGCATTCCAGAGAGACATCAGGGATTGCAACGTGCTCTGCTTCACGGAAACATGGCTACTCAAGAGACGCTAACAGGAGTCGGTGCAGCCAGCTGGTTTCTTCATGCATCGCGCCGACGAAACAAACATCTTTCTGGTAAGAAAGAGGGGCGGGGGGGTATGCCTTATGATTAACGAGACGTGGTGTGATCATCATAACAACACACAGGAACTCAATGTCATTCTGTTCACCTGATCTAGAACTCCTCACAATCAAATGTCGACCGCATTATCTACCAAGGGATTCTCTTCGATCATAATCACAGCCGTATATACTCCCCCAAGCAGACACACTGATGGCCCTGAACGAACTTTATCTGACTCTTTGTAAACTGGAAACCACACACCTGAGGCTGCATTCATCGTAGCTGGGGTTTTACACAAGGCTAATCTAAAAAACAAAACTCCCTCCAAATCTTATCAGCATATCGATTGTGCTACAGGGCTGGAAAAACCCTAGATCATTGTTATACTAATTTCCGCGACGCATATAAGGCCTCCCCCGCCCCCCTTTCGGAAAGCTGACCACACTCCATTTTGTTGATTCCAGCCTACAAACAGAAACTAAAACAACAAGCTCCCGCGCTCAGGTCTGTTCACGCTGGTCCGACCAATCTGATTCCACGCTTCAAGACTGCTTCGATCACGCGGATTTGGAATATGTTCCGCATTGCGTCCAACAACAATATTGACGAATATGCTGATTCGGTGAGCGAGTTTCATTAGGAATTCATTGACGATGTCGTAACCCACAGCACGATTAAAACATTCCAAACCAGAAACCGTGGATTGACGGCAGCATTCGCGTGAAATGAAGCGCGAACGCACTGCTTTTAACCACGGGCAAGGTGACCGAAGCATGACCGAATACAAACAGTGTAAGCCTATTCTCTCCGCAAGGCAATCAAACAGGCTAAGTCCAGTACAGAGACAAAATCGAGTCGCAATTCAACAGCTCAGACACAAGAGGTATGTGGCAGGGTCTACAGTCAATCACGGATTACAAAAGAAAACCAGCCCCGTCGCGGACCAGGATGTCTTGCTCCCAGACAGGCTAAACAACTTTTTGCCCGCTTTTGAGGACAATACAGTGCCACTGACACGGCCCCCTACCAAAACCTGCGGGCTCTCCTTCACTGCAGCCAGGTGTAGTAAAACATTTAAACGTGTTAACCCTCGCAAGGCTGCAGGCGCAGACGGCATTCCCAGCCGCGTCCTCAGAGCATGCGGCAGACCAGCTGGCTGGTGTGTTTACGGACATATTCAATCAATCCTTTTATCCCAGTCTGCTTTCCCACATGCTTCAAGAGGCCACCATTGTTCTGTTCCCCATGTGGAATTGTTAGGTTAGATTACTTGTTGGTTATTACTGCATTGTCGGAACTAGAAGCACAAGCATTTCGCTACACTCGCATTAACATCTGCTAACCATGTGTATGTGACTAATAAAATTTGATTTGATTGATTTGATTTGTAAGTAAGCATTTCACTGTAAGGTCTACACCTGTTTGTATTCGGCGCATGTGAGTAATAAAATTTGATTTGATCAGGTGCGTGTGTGTGTGTGTCACTAGCAACACGCATGCCCCGCCCACCTGAGGATCTGTCTTTCAGACTTCTATTTCCTGTGTTTGAGGGGTGAAAAATCCACTTGGCACTTAAATCTCGCTGGATTGATTGCTTTCATTTGACTCCCGGGACTCTTTCATACTCTTGATTGTGCCTGTCGTTTTTTCCCGTTAAAGTTACAACCGCAGAAATATTTGTAATGACCTGTCAAACACACCCCGGTAATGGCTGAAATGTACTCAATGGAATACAGTGCCTTCAGAAAGTATTCACACACCTTGACTTTTTCAATATTGTGTTGTGTCACAGCCTGATTTAAAATGGATTAAATTGAGATTTGGTACCACTGGCCTACACACAATACCCCATAATGTCGAAGTGGAATAATATTTTTTGAATTTCTCACAAATTAATACAAAAGGAAAAGCTGAAATGTCTTGAGTCAATAAGTATTCAACCCCTTTGTTATGGCAAGCCGAAATAATAAGTTCAGGAGCAAAAACAAGTCACTTAAGTTACATTGACTTACTCTGTTGGCAATAATAGTGTTTAACAGGATTTTTTGAATGACTACCTCATCTCTGTACCCCACACATACAATTATCTGTAAGGTCCCTCAGTCGAGCAGTGAATTTCAAACACGGATTCAACCACAAAGACCAGTGAGGTTTTCCAATGCCTCGCAAAGCAGGGCAACGTTTCGTAGATGGGTAAAAATAAAAGCATACATTGAATATCCCTTTGAGCATGGTGAAGTTATTCATTATTTAGAGTCTAAGACGTTGGGGGGGTGCTAAGCTGACATATGGAATTGTTTTAAGATGGTCATACTATGGATCATTTAGCCATTTGACTTTGAATATTAGGACCGCTTTAGGTCTAATTTTTTTTAATTCTATTAAATAAAATATATATATATTGATGTTGACCTTTACTTCTAAAGCCCTTAGAAACGCATTGAATAACACATTCATAAATGTCAAAAAGGATTAAAAAATAAAAATAAGAAATACGGTTTTGAAGTGTCTATCCTAAATCTAGGCGATATGAATAAATCKTTTTTTGGGGGAAATATATATTTTTTAACATATTTAACCCCTTTTTGGGAAGGCACAAAACTACCCTCATACTTCTATAAGTTATTTTTGTTAACCGTACCGGTTGCCTTCAGACGAGTCCCGTGACACGTGTGGGGGTCCTAGAGCAAAACGGAGAAAACCATCATGAGAGTCTCCCCTTTCCATAGAGTGGTCATAATAGTTCGTAGGTCAAACCGTTCAGACGTTTAAGTGAGCAGACCGATTTTATTTATTCTTTTTTTTATTTGTGGAATTGAAAAAAAGTTAATTGAATACAGTTTTAAATGTTTATAAATTAGATGCACTGAAATTAAAGCAACTTCAGAAAATGAACACTCGGATTATAGTGATATTATGTCTGATCTCACAAACAACGAAGACCGATTTTCATGGTCTGTCAAACACCGCTCCTAGCTCTGCGAAGTGCAACACTGGCGGATGCGGTGGATTGAGACACATCCAATGCAAGAAGTATCTCTAGCTTAAACTGAATGATTTTGATGGGGATTTTTTTTAAATGTAACTTAGATTGATGCACCAGTGCGTCAATCGACTCTAGGGGGTTAATTAAACTTTGGATGGTATATCAATACACCTAGTCACTACAAAAATACAGGCGTCCTTCCTAACTCAGGTGCCGGAGAGGAAGGAAACCATTCAGGGATTTCACCATGAGGCCAATGGTGACTTTGAAGCAGTGACAGAGTTTAATGGCTGTGATAAGAGAGAACTGAGGCTGAATCAACAACATTGTAGTTACTCCACAACACCTAAATGAGAGTGAAAAGAAGGAAGCCTGTACAGAATAAAAACATTCCAAAACATGCATCCTGTAAGGCACTCAAGTAAAACTGCATGAAATGTGGCAAAGAAATCCACTTTATGTCCTGAATACAAAGTGTTATGTTTGGGGCAAATCCAACACATCACTGAGTACCACTCTTCATATTTTCAAGCATGGTGGTGGCTGCATCATGTTATGGGTATACAGCAAGGACTATAGAGTTTTTTTAGGATAAAAATAAATGGAATAGAGCTAAGCACAGGCAAAATCCAAGAGGAAAACCTGCTTCAGTCTGCTTTCCAGCAGACACTAGGAGACATATTCCCCTTTCAGCAGGACAATAACCTAAAACACAAGGGCAAATATACGCTGAAGTTGCTTACCAAGATGACATTGAATGTTCCTGAGTGGCCTAGTTACAGTTTTGACTTAAATCTGCTTGAAAATCTATGGCAATACTTGAAAATGGCTGTCTAGCGATGATCAACAACCAACTTGACAGAGCGGGAAGAATTTTAAGAAGAATAATGTGCAAATATTGTACAATCCAGGTGTAAAAAGCTCTTAGACTCACAGCTGTAATCGATGCAAAAGATGATTCTAACATGTTTTGACTCGGGTGTGAATACTTATGATGAGAGAATGAGAGAATTCTGTATTTCATTTTCAATACCTTTGCAAAGATTTCTAAAAACATGTTTTCACTTTGTCATTATTGTGTAGATGGGTTAGAATAAAAAATAGATTTAATCCATTTTGAATTCAGGCTGTAGCACAACAATGTGGAATATGTCAACTGGTATGAATACTTTCTGAAGGTACATTGTCCTTCTGTTGCATCTATAAGAACACTAAAACGTAGTCCGCATCGTCTTGACATACAAGAAAGAGAAGAAAGAACTTTATTTTGATGGCTGTACCTTTTTTGTGGAATTGAAAAAAGTTGCAAATGAGTTGCGCTGGAATGAAAAACTTCTGAAAATTAACACTTGGATTATAGTGATATGTCTGACCTCACAAACAATGTAAAGTATGTATAGATAGGTGTAATCTAGAGCCAAGCGTGTTGATCTATAAACCGAGGGTATCCTGCTATTGACACACTTTGTTGAATTATGCAACAGAACGTGACAATGGGAATTAATGAGGCAGGGCAGGTGCATGCAGGTAGGCAAGTTTTTGGTGTTTGCAGCCCTGTCCCACCCCTTTATGTTAATTTATTCATATGTGCAAATTCACTCATTGTATTTATGCAAATTATGCACAAATAACGTTCTTTAAAATAATAATAAAAAACGTAGAATATATGTATATACTGTATATGACTGCATTCTAAGAAAACAAGTGAAATTTGACAATAAATTGAACACCTGAATTCCCACCAAAATAACTGAACATTATTTGTCCCCGCAAGTAAAAATGTGTGTGCTATAATTCAGTCAATATCTGAAGGAAAAAAACATTCAAAAAGTTTGGAGTATCTTCATCCATTGTCCAACTGTTTCATTTATTATAACTGTTTTTACTTTTTAACTATTTTGATGACCGTTGCTAGTGTGTGCATTAAGCCGCCCGCATACTAGGTTGGGTTTGCTCCTAGCAGAACTCAGCTAGGCAAACGCAATTTCTTTTTTTAAAGAATCCTGTTCATATATCCCACTCCTGTAGAAGTACTGTTGACAACTCACAGACGAAGGGGCGTAGACTTCGGCTACCAAACTTCGACTTGGCTCAAGAAAACGTTTTGTGTGATCGAACAGACGTAAAAAACATACAGCTACGTGGAGCAGGCCTTTGCCAACAAGCTTCTTAAATACCAGCCCCTCGTGGCACGCTTGGACAGCCTCGGGTGTAGGTGCAAGCTGATATTTGGCACTCTTGGGAACGTACACAGGCTTGCAGTGCGTGGCCTCCAGATTGCGGGCCTGACAAAAACTAGGGCAAAGCAGTTGGCCAGGTACTGCTCATGGGCAGTCTAACTGTTTGGAGAAGGAGGTGCTTTCTGTACCCTTGAGTGTCCATGCGTACAGTGAAATTTGAAATGTTTGCATCCTTTAATGTACATTTGATTGGTGGATTCAAATAAAGTATTTTGTGTGTGTGTGTGTGTGTGTCTTTTGTGAACTAACACTTCCTTTTGAAACATTTTCACCCTTACTAGCTCTGACTTTGCTGATAGCTACTTTATTGAGGAAAATGTGTGTGTTTGTGTGTGTGTGTGTGATGTGAGTTATATAAGTGTCAGTTTGACACACCCGTTCTACCTCTCTACATCCCTCCATTCCCTTAGGCAATGCCGCAGAGAAGCAGGCAAGGAGGGTTACAGGTTAGCTCGCTAGCATCAGTTTCAACTCAGCTAACCCACAGCCTTGTCAAACACACAGGCACACACACTGACAAACATACACACATAGCCAGAGCCCAGTCCTATCTTTATCCTAGAGATGATCAGTGATTTTAAGATGATCCCTGCGTCAGTAGAAATGTTCTTTACTACCCTATTCAATGTCTTTCTGAGGTAGTCCCTTTCCCTACGTTCAAATCTCTCTTCATCTCTCTCTCTCTGCCTCTCACTCTCTCCATCTCTCTCTTCCCACCTCTCTCTTTCTCCCCCACCCTCTCTTCCCTTTCTTTCTCTCCCCTCTTTCCATCTCTCTCATGCGTCATCTGTGGTGTTGGGGAGGTTGGAGGTAAATCTTCCAATAAAACACACACTGTCATCCGGCTGTTAAATCCTCCACTAACCATAAACACAGAGCCTTTAAAACCCTTTTAAAACATCATCCCTATCTCTTACTCACATGGGCAGACACACACACACACACACACACAATCCTCTACAACACGACAACCGTGATGGTGATCTTGGCACACAAAGAACTCAATGGTGCGCACAGAGAGTGGTTCCTATCAAGGCATGGGAATGCTTGGCCTATATTACACTCTAACGACTGGGCCTAGAATTGCTGGACAGTCATACCAACTTCCTCTGAGTGTATGTGGCCATGGCAGTTTCTGACGGACTGTTTTAACAGTCTAATCCTCAACTATCGATAATCCCTCTCAGCTCGCTAAGCTTTATACATCATTATACTTTGGCAGTACCATCAGTGGGGTACTAAGTTCTTCTGAAATTTTAAGTGAGTTGAATATACAACAACCTGAAAGGTTGTCACCAATGGTGCAGAACATCACTTTTAACAGAACTGTGCCAACTAGAACAGATTGGAGTTGCACAGAGGCAGAACAGAACCAAAGTGATGTCAGAGGTTGAGGTCATAGAAATAGAATGGATAGAGGCAGCACAGCGGGAGTTTTCCATTCTATGTCACTTTAGTGTCGCCTGTACAATATGGCTGTGCAATTGTTGCATACTGTGAGGGTTCAGTGACCAGCCAGAGGAAGATGACGCGACAGCACCCTCCTCAGGGGGTAGGTACTCAGTGTAAAGTCAGTTAGTACACAGCTTGAACCACTAATTGCTTCGTGTCTTCTTCTATATAGAGGTGCCAGGATAGGAGCTGGGAGAGAATTGGGAGTAGAGACAGGGACCTGTGAGGTTGTCGGATTTTCATACCTCAGAGAAAGCTTATTTTACTGGGGAATCTTGTCTCTCTGTTAATCCAAGCAGTCTATACAGTGGCTTGCAAAAGTATTCACCCCCCTTGGCATTTTTCCTATTTTGTTTCATTACAACCTGTCATTTAAAGATTTTTATTTATACAGTATGTAATGGACATACACAAAATAGTCCAAATTGGTGGAGTGAAATGATTTATTTCTTTTTTTAATTCAAAAAATAAAAAACTGAAAAGTGGTGCGTGCATATGTATTCACCCCTTTGCTATGAAGCCCCTAAATAATATCTGGTGCAACCAATTACCTTCAGAAGTCACATAATTAGTTAAATAAAGTTCACCTGTGTGCAATCTAAGTGTCACATGATCTGTCACATGATCTCAGTATATATACACCTCTTCTGAAAGGCCCCAGAGTCTGCAACATCACTAAGCAAGGGGCACGACCAAGAAAGCGGCACTATGAAGACCAAGGAGCTCTCCAAACAGGTCAGGGACAAAGTTGTGGAGAAGTACAGATCAGGGTTGGGTTATACAAAAATATCAGAAACTTTGAACATCCCACAGAGCACCATTAAATCCATTATTAAAAAAATGGAAAGAATATGGCACCACAACAAACCTGCCAAGAGAGGGCTGCCCACCAAAACTCACGGACCAGGCAAGGAGGGCATTAATCAGAGAGGCAACAAAGAGACCAAAGATAAACCTGAGGGAGCTACAAAGCTCCACAGTGGAGATTGGAGTATCTGTCCATAGGACCACTTTAGGCCATACACTCCACAGAGCTGGGCTTTACGGGACGAGTGGCCAGAAAATAAGCCATTGCTTACAGAATAAAAATAAGCAAACACGTTTGGTGTTCGCCAAAAGGCATGTGGGAGACTCCCCAAACATATGGAAGAAGGTACTCTGGTCACGAGACAAAAATTGAGCCTTTTGGCCATCAAGGAAAAGCTATGTCTGGCATAAAACCCAACACCCCTCATCACCCCGAGAACACCATCCCCACAGTGAAGCATGGTGGTAGCAGCGTCATGCTGTGGGGATGTTTTTAATCGTCAGGGACTGTGAAACCGGTCAGAATTGAAGGAATGATGGATTGCGCTAAATACAGGGAAATTCTGAAACCTGTTTCAGTCTTCCAGAGATTTGAGACTGGGACGGAGGTTTACCTTCCAGCAGGACAATGACCCTAAGCATACTGCTAAAGCAACACTCGAGTGGTTTAAGAGGAAACATTTAAATGTCTTGGAATGGCCTAGTTAAAGTGCAGACCTCAATCCAATTGAGAATCTGTGGTATAACTTAAAGATTGCTGTACAGTAGCGGGACCCATCCAACTTGAAAGAGCTGGAGCAGTTTTGCCTTGAAGAATGGGCCAAAATCCCAGTGGCTAGATGTGCCAAGCTTTTAGACACACCCCAAGAGACTTGCAGCTGTATTTGCTGCAAAAGGTGACTCTACAAAGTATTGACTTTGGGGGGTGAATAGCTATGCACGCACAAGTTCTTTTTTGGTCTTATTTCTTGTTCGTTTCACAATAATAATAAAAAATTGCATCTTCAAAGTGGTAGGCATGTTGTTTAAAACCAAATGATATAAACCCCACAAAATTTATTTTAATTCTAGGTTGTAAGGCAACAAAATAGGAAAAATGCCAAGGGGGGTGAATACTTTCGCAAGCCACGGTAGGTAGAGAGAAGCATTCCTCCTGTAACTGTAACTGGCCTTTTGGTCAAACGGCTTAGTTTATTTGTTTTGTTACGCTGGTGTTTCAGCGTTGGATGTTACCCTGTACTGGAGTTATTTTGTCGGGCGAAAGAAGACCCGTTTAGTAAACAATCACAAGAAAAGGAATCACAACCACTGCCTCTGATCTATTCATTTTATGCCTCCAGCCTGTGTTCGGGTGCTTCGGACAAGCTGATCTGTTCACAGTACATTCACAATACTGATAAACGTTGTGCTGATCCACAATCATAGTGTTACTCTGCAAATAACTGTTCAGCCATAGTAGAGGCAACCATATAGGGTTCACACATCTGAAACTGCTGTTTTCATCTCCATAGACTTCCCTCAGTTTTCCTGAGACATTTGTAAATACGTTTTTTAGGGGGGTGCAATCACAGAACGTTCAATTGCAAACTGGTTGAATCAACATTGTTTCTACGTCATTTCGACCCAAACAATCAATGTGATGACGTTGAATAAATGTGGAATAACGAATATGATTTGCAAAAAGTCGTCAACGTAAGGGCATTTTGTATTTATTTCACCCAACTTCCACCCTACATCCAATGACATGGTGGCATTTTTCTTTGACTTAACTTTGAATTTACATGAGTAAATGTAAATCAAAATTAGACCATTGAGCTGACATCTGTGCCCAGTGGGTTTGCTCTGAAATGTCAATCTGGGTTCAGCCACAAGGTTCTATAAGACACTTCTGAATCAGTTTAAGAAAACCGTAGCTATTTGAATACATAAATGATAGAATAACACTATTTTACCAAGATAGTCAGAATAAATCATCAAATACATTAAGAAATGTATTCTGATCATCAGATTAATTATTGTCATCACTGAACAACAACGTGACATCATTCACTTGTTTTTATGCTTGGTACCGTTAAGGCTGGCTAGACTAGCCTAGACCATACTTAGAGGGAGATGGCAAAGATGTGTTCTGATTGGTCTATTTGTATTTGTTCAGGCTTGTGATTGGATTGCAGATAGGCCAAGTTCAAATGGTTTTAAGCAGATAGAACTTTCATTTGTTCCACTTAAAATGTACTTTTCCCAAAAATATAACTTCACAGTCATCTGAAGACCCATCTAAAGATCAATTATATGTGACTAACTCATTTTTGACAAAATTGTCAGAACCTTACAGTCCCAGGGTCTCGATTGGTGAACGTGTTGCAAGACTCATGGATGGTCAGCTACTGTAGCAGTGAGAGTAGAATGCTAGGGCATTGAGGCTAATAATCTGGTGTGGGTTGATTACATGTAATCTGATTACAAACAAAACTAACCGATCAATTACYTTACCAGCAAAAATATTCTAATCAGATTAGATACTTTTTAAGAACTAGATTACTTTTTGGATTGCTTTTTTTCTTTACTTTTAAAAATACATTGACATCTTTCTGTTTTCTCAATTACATTAAATTCAGCATTGAAAAAAGGTGCAATTTTAAGTTTGTTCCATCTGAGCAAGTCTGACCAAATCAGAGACCACTATGATGACACATTAAATGTGTTTAATGGATCCTTTTTGTCTTCTAATGCCTCCTCTAGGATAGGGGGCAGCATTTTCACGTTTGGATGAAAAGCATACCCAAATTCAACTGCCAGCTACTCATCCCCAGAAGATAAGATATGCATATTGTTAGTAGATTTGGATAGAAAACATGGAAAAGATGGAGAAAACACCTGTCTCCGTATTACATCTTCAAACTAAGGGCAACCATGGCATCCTTTACAGGGAGAAGCATCCATCTATGAGGTATAGATAGTCTAGCTAGCTACATTTTCAGATATTACACGTTTCTAATTTTGACAGAAAGTCATTTCTATTTCAGGTTAAAGTGTACTGTTAGCTAGCTAGCTAGATGGACGCTTCTCCCTGTCAAGGATGCCACGGTTGCCCTTAGTTTGAAGATGTAATACGGAGACAGGTGTTTTCTCCATCTCCTTTGCTATCATACTCTAATTCCACTGATTTCAAAACTCGGTCCTCCAAAAAGTGAAGAGAAACACTTATGCAGTTCTACGACGCAATACTTTTTTTAAAGCAGCGTGGTTTCTCTAGCTAGCTAGCTAACAATAAGTGTGTGATCGTATTACTCGTATCTTAGAGCCATTTGCTTTGCTAGTTATAGCCTAATGTTAGCTAGCTAACATTGAACCTGGTGGTTAGCTACCTGCAGATTCATGCAGGGTAGTAACATCATGAGTTGGGATTATGTTTCATTGTTTACCTAGCTAGCTAGCTACATGTCTTAACAAAAGACTCCACTATGCAAGTAAATATTTCAAAAGAATGTCACTGCGACAACTGTTGATAAACGTAGCTGGTAAATTCGCTCTGGCTATCTACTCCGATTTCAGAGCACTCTCGTCTGTGTGCCAGATCGCAGAATAACTGATGAATTTACGAACGCTCAACACCCGTTTAATATGGCCGGTGTCAGTAAACGTTGGCAAAAAAGCGTAAATTGTTCCCAGCAGCACAGTTGCTTTCATCAACGCTCTGGATAACATAAAAACAGCCTAACCAGCTCTGCTAGGGCGAGCAGTTCTCTCATTTCTGTCTGGAAGTACCTAGCAACCCAGCCAACGTTAGCCAGTTAGCTTGATTGCTCGTCAGTTGTTAGGACAGAACACTCGGATCAACCATTAAAGAGATGGGTGGGGCAAAAGCTTAAGAGGGTGTGAACGATGCTGAATGGGTGTAGACAAAGTAGAGCTCTCCAGTAGGTACCAAAAATTCAAAGGCCATTTTCTCAAAAGTGAGGTTACAAGCTTGTCAACTTTCAAAGCAGAATTACTTTCCCATTGTTCCTCAAATGCAGTGTATGATATACCATTTTGTAGCTCTGAGTCTCTGCTTTTATCAAATGTAAAAAAAACAGTTTCAAATTGTGCTACATAAGACCGAATCAAGGCGGTCGGTCACATATACACCCAGTCAGACCCTCTCCTGTCCCATTCATGCCCATATGGATAGTCCAGGTTGACCTTTTCTTAGGCTACATGGGAGGTTTATTAGGGAAGTGCAACAAAATCACAGGAAGAGAAGGACAGCAGTGTGACAACCGATACAACAGAGGAAGACTGACTGTGGGGTGGGGGGAATATGTTCAGTACACAGTAACAATGGTTATTCACAGAAAAAAGATAGATGCACAGACTCACTCTCTGACATGACAGGCAGTCGATAAGTCATTGAACGCAACTATCTGCCCTGAGAGCTTTCACATACCATGGTCTTTATGGATAATAATACCACATTAAAACAAAACATGACATCTGAGTTTGTTTCAATCAATAAGAACAGGAAGAGTCGGCCCCGTGATCTTTAGTCATTGTAACCTCTACCTTTATGAGGTCAGAGGTAATCACGAGAGACAGACATCCCCCATGTTAATGTAACACCACTATTCATTCCCCTATATTCAACACATGTCATATCAACTGATTGCAATTACTACGTGGATCTTTTGTGGTTGTCTGATTATGGGGGCATTACGGTGTCCATACTACATTTTAGTCATTTAACAGACGCTCTTATCCAGAGGGAACATCGACAGATGTTTCACCTAGTCGGCTCTGGGATTCAAACCAGCAACCTTTCGGTTACTGGCCCAACACTCTTAACCGCTAGGCTACCCGCCACCCTTTTATATTAGGACAGCCTCCGTCTCAGCAGGAGTTTCTTCCGTCTAGTAGCCGGTGCAGTAGTTCAGTATCCACTGATAGTCGCATGGTCTTGTCTTTGTCCAGTGGTTTGTTTCCATAGCTCCTGTTGTTGCAGGTTGTTGAAGATTGAGTCCTCTTCTAATGTACATGTGAGTCTTACACCATGACGTCACAAATCATTCAATGTCATCACAGAGTGGCACAGTCAATGTCAGAGTTAATGACGTCATTTGTGGACCTAGAGAACACCTAACTACTTCTACACCTGTGACAAAGTTAGCTGCTATTTAGAATCGACAAGCAAAAAGTAAACGGTGTGTATGTACAGTACGCAAACTTATAATATAGTGAAAGTAAAATGGTTAGAATACGATAAGAAGGTCATAGTCACAGTGAAACATCTCTGTATTTACACACTTTAACAATGCTACATAATGTCACAAAGTCCAGAATGTCCAGTAAAGTTCTAAATGTTGTAGAATGCATGCCCAGGAATCCAAAGTTCAAAGGTCGAGTAGATATTACAATGAGATATCTGGATGGCATGGCAACAAACAGGAACAACCTCAGTTAAGCTGGATCTAAGCAGAGGAGAGGGACTATGGAGAACCCTTGCATTGATGTTCAGTGTACATCTATTTACATTAAAATTGATGTTCTCAAATATACTCCGGATTAATCTGGATAGAACATGTAAGGCTTGTTTCCCGTACAGAGCATTGGCCTAGTCCTGTACTACAAAGCATGCTGAATGGAGATTCTCCATTGAAAGTGGTTCTTAGTCTAGGCCTAGGCTTAATCTGTGTCTGGGGAAACTGGCCTATACGGTTTAATATATTGACACTATTTCTTTAGATAGTCCTTGGTCACGGCCTCCAAGAAGTTGGGAGCAGACATGAGGATGGTGAAAGTGCCGATGATGGAGAACAGAGTGAAGGCCACCAGACACAGCCTGTCCACCACGGCAGCAGCAAACTTCCACTGGCTGCAGATCGCCACTTCCTCATCCTGGTCCCTGAAGCGCTGGGCGATATACGACACCTCCTCCAGGATCTGAAAGACTTCTGGAGGAGTAAAGATCAACCCCCCTCCTCCTCCTCCACCACCTCCTCTCCCTCTTCCAGCACCTCCCCCTGGGGGCTCAGCCTCCTCGCAGGGGGTCCCTTGGGCCAGTCCCCCCGATGCCACGCCTGAGTCGCTGGGACAGCGGGGGCTCTCCACAGCGTTGTAGCTGAAGTAGAGGCCTATGCTGCCGTTGGAAGTGCCAGTGGGGCAGGGGGCCTGGGAGAGGGGCGGGGTGAGGCCCATCACGGTGCCCATAGGTCCCATCTCGATGGAGCTGGCGCTGGAATGTTGCTGGGGAGGGTGGCGGTACTGGTAGCCAGCGGGTTTGCGCTCCTCACCTGGCTGTTTCATTCGCAGAAACCATGCACACCAGTTCAACAGCACCACCCTGACCTGGACAGAGAGAAGAGGGGGTTGAGACTGAAACACACACACACAATGGCGACGATGATGACAACAACGATAATGATGATGAGGGATACGATGAAGATTGGGAACGGGACTCACCCATCTGGGCATCTTGCCGCCCTGTGGGTCGTGGTGATGGAACTGCAGGACCAGAACAGTCACCACCACAGACAGACCCACTATCATCATTGTACTGGCAAAGTACTGAGCTACAAAACAAAAGCCACAACCACATCAAACATTAACACAGTAACATCACACGTGATACAGACACTGACCAAAATAAAAAAGAGATTTGTGTGTCCCAAATGGCACTGGTCATGGCAAAAGCTGTGCACTAAATAGGGAATAGGTCGCCAGTTGAATGTGTTGTTGTATATCAGTGGAAAATCACGCAACCCAATAAAAGAACAACAGAAGAGAAGGCCAACAAGACCGAGCTTTAGTGCTGAGTCATTGAGGGCACATCATGAATGGGTTGTCTCAGGGGAGGGACTGGGGGGAGGCAGGGAGGGATGTGAGGGGAGCGTCACCCCGCTCAAGCGTTAACTCAACACTGTTCTTCCCCAAATATCTCAGCTCTGTAGCTCCCCCAGGCCAGTCACACCCTCCTCACTCTCTCTGTTAGCAAACAACCGCTAAACAGTTCAGACAAGAAGAAATGCTAGCGGGGCAAAGTGCACATGACCCACTGTGGGATCAGGAGTTAGGGTCATCCCTAGTCAGCTTAGGAAGAGGAAGATGAGGAAGATGGGAAGGAAGAGGAAGATGAGGGAGGAGTGAGGAAGAGAGGAGGTCGAGGAGGAGTGAAATAGAGGAAATAGAGAAGACAGAGGAAGAGTATGGTGAAGGGTAAGCGAGGGAGCAGGAGAAAAGAGGAAGAGGAAAACACGGAAGCGGAACACAAATTAAGATCAGTATGAGAAAGAGGAGGAGGTGGATCCAGGAGAAGAGTTGGATTCTATTAAGGAAGAGTTGGATGAAGACACCAGATAGCAGTCCTGCCAGAGTCTAATCCAGCAGAGTGGAGGTGGGAAGTGCAGAGATGCCCCTACAGACCTACAGAGTGCTGACTAACACTGCCCTTCACTTAGAACTCTACACAGCCCATCCCCATCGGAGCCTGTCAGCAGCTTCACATTCACACACAAAACTACATGAGTGTGTTCGAGTGAGACACACAGAGATGGAGCAGGCCAGGGAAGGGTAGGATGGGGGGGGGAGATGAGAGAAGGTGCTGACGTTACCACTTTTTGGGTATAGTGGGACCTCATCAGCACCCTGACTGTGGTTCAGTGTCTCGAGGCCCAAAAACACATTCAACCAAATCGACTAATCATCAACATGTGGATTTGACAGATCAGGTGTGTTAGTGCTGGTCTGGAACAAAAGCCTGCAAACACTATGGCCTTCTAGGAGCAGGAGTGAGAAACACTGCTGTATAATGTATAAAGAGACTGAAATGGACAGGCAGCTTCTGGAGTATAACTCACTGGCAGACAAACACGCTGTGTAGTTCATAGCAAAAACGGTAGCATTCATTTTTATTTGACTCCTCAAGGTTTTTGAGCGCTGAGCACTGAGCCTCCGTGCTGGTCAATGGGACATCACATCTGATTTGTGATTACATCATAAACACAACTAACCGCAACTAACAGTTTCTTGTCGCTAATACAAATGCACCGATATTTACATGGTAAACAAATGTAGGACTATTTTGCAGGAAGATTTATAGAAACTGCATAGGTCTACACACACACACACCTCCTAGGTCTCCACACCAGAGAGGGGATGGCTGAATTAGTGAGCGTTTTACCCTCATATCACGAGTGTCTCATCGCAGCAGCTGAAGCCTTTGAAGTTCTCTCTCAGAACTTTACCCCCTAACGGTTACTCATATCCCTCCCTCCATCCAGCCTTGCATCCTGCTCTTCTTCCTCTCCTCACGGGGAGCCTGGCTTGTCACAGCCTACTAATATAACATTCATCATAACATTAAGGGATTGACACTGACATACTGGACATATATCACAGGAGGCTGGTGGCACTGTGTGATTTATTTAGAATTCAAGGCACACTTAATCAGCATGGCTACCACAGTATTCTGCAGCGATACGCCATCCAATCTGGTTTGAGCTTAATGGGACTATCATTTGATTTTCAACTGGACAATGACCCAAAACACACCTCCAGGCTGTGTAATGACTATTTGACCAAGAAGGAGTGATATAGTGCTCCATCAGATGACCTGGCCTCCACAGTCACCTGACCTCAACCCAATTGAGATGGTTTGGGATGAGTTGGACTGCAGAGTGAAGGAAAAGCAGCCAATAAGTGCTCAGCATATGTGGGAACTCTTTCAAGACTGTTGGGAAAGCATTCCAGGTGAAGCTGGTTGAGAGAATGCAAAGAGTGTGAAAAACTGTCATCAAGGCAAAGGGTGGCTACTTGTTTGGTTACTACATGATTACATATGTGTTATTTCATGTGTTATTTCATAGTTTTGATGTCTTCACTTCACTAAAAATAATGAAAAACCCTTGAATGAGTAGGTGTGTCCAAACTTTTGACTGGTACTGTATGATTTTGATTGGACACCCTAGTACATAGGCTCTCAGCCCTCACTGACATTAATAACTTATTAATGTACCGCTAGTCGAACCTAGCGAGGCCATCAGAGGATCACAGACTGTATTAACATCCACATTAACACACGATTTGCACACACACATTAATACAAAACACACACTCTCTGGCTTTACACTCACTAATGCACAGCCAATCAAACCAAACCATAAGAGGACAGAGGATAACGTATATAACACACACACACACACACACAAAGAACCCACCGATGAGAGGCACAGAGTCTGAGGTGGCGGGCATGATCTCAGCAACCAGTAGCATGAAGACTGTTAGAGATAGCAAGACCGTGATACCTACAGAGAGACAGAGGCAGAGAGAGAGCGAGACAAAGACAGAGACAGACAGAGAAAGTGAGAGAGAGAGCAAGAATAAGTCCTTCTACCTGTTAAGTATAGCATGATAAAAGACGAAAGCAGATCTAAGAAAGAGGTGGTGTGTGTGTTGGGGGTGGTGTGTGTGTGTTGTGTGTGTGTGTGTGTGTGTGTGTGTGTGTGTGTGTGTGTGGTGGTGTGTGTGTGTGTGTGTGTGTGTGTGTGTGTGTGTGTGTGTGTGTGTGCACGAGCGAGTCTTTGCTGCCTCAGCCCAACCTGTCACAGTAATGTTCAGTGAAGTGTTATGCATGGCTAGCTGTGGACCAGCCAACACAGGACCAGAGGTGATGCCCAGGTGAGCTGATGATGTCATAAGATGTTAAACATGCAGCGACAGTTCAGGGAATAAACAAACCACTGTCGTCCTTCATAAGTAATCTGCTCGCCAGCTGTGCCTGTTTATGTCTGTTACACTGCTACTGACTACTGGGTTGTTGTGAACACACATTTCTATTAGTGATAGGGGAAAATAACTTAAATCGGTTCTACCAAATTTCTATCAACATGTTAAATGTGCAACCAGAGGGAAAACAATTCTAGATCACCTMTACTCCACACACAGAGATGCATACAAAGCTCTCCCTCGCCCTCTATTTGGTAAATCCGACCACAACTCTATCCTCCTGATTCCTTACAAGCAAAAATTAAAGCAGGAAGCACCAGTGACTCGGTCTATAAAAAAGTGGTCAGATGAAGCAGATCCTAAACTACAGGACTGTTTTGCTAGCAAAGACTGGAACATGTTCTGGGATTCTTCCGATGGCATTGAGGAGTACACCACATCCGTCACTGGCTTTATCAATAAGTGCATCGAGGACGTTGTCCCCACAGTGACTGTAAGTACGTACCCCAACCAGAAGCCATGGATTACAGGCAACATTCGCACTGAGCTAAAGGGTAGAGCTGCCGCTTTCAAGGTGCGGGACTCTAACCCGGAAGCTTACAAGAAATCCTGCTATGCACTGCGACGAACCATCAAACAGGGAAAGCGTCAATACAGAGCTAAGATTGAATCATACTACACCGGCTCCGACGCTCGTCTTATGTGGCAGGGCTTGCAAACTATTGCAGACTACAAAGGGAAGCACAGCCGTGAGCTGCCCAGTGACACGAGCCTACCAGACGAGCTAAATCACTTCTATGCTCGCTTCGAAGTAAAGCAACACTGAGGCATGCATGAGAGCATCAGCTGTTCCGGACGACTGTGTGATCACGCTCTCCGTAGCCGACGTAAGAACTTTAAACAGGTCAACATACACAAGGCTGCGGGGCCAGACGGATTACCACGACGTGTGCTCCGGGCATGTGCTGACCAACTGGCAGGTGTCTTCACTGACATTTTCAACATGTCCCTGATTGAGTCTGTAATTKCAACATGTTTCAAGCAGATCATCATAYTCCCTGTTCCCAAGAACACAAAGGCAACCTGCCTAAATGACTACAGACCCGTAGCACTCACGTCCGTAGCCATGAAGTGCTTTGAAAGGTTGGTAATGGCTCACATCAACACCATTATCCCAGAAACGCTAGACCCACTCCAATTTGCATACTGCCCAAACAGATCCACAGATGATGCAATCTCTATTGCACTCCACACTGCCCTTTCCCACCTGGACAAAAGGAACACTTATGTGAGAATGCTATTCATTGACTACAGCTCAGCGTTCAACACCATAGTACCCTCAAACTCATCACTAAGCTAAGGAGCCTGGGCTAAACACCTCCCTCTGCAACTGGACCCTGGACTTCCTGACGGGCCGCCCCCAGGTGGTGAGGGTAGGTAACAACACATCTGCCACCTGATCCTCAACACTGGAGCTCCCCAGGGTCGTGCTCAGTCCCCTCCTGTACTCCCTGTTCACCCACGACTACATGGCAGGCACGAGTCCAACACCATCATTAAGTTTGCAGACGACACAACAGTGGTAGGCCTGATCACCGACAAAACAGCCTATAGGGAGGAGGTCCAAGACCTGGCCGGGTGGTGCCAGAATAACAACCTGTCCCTCAACGTAACCAAGACTAAGGAGATGATTGTGTACTACAGGAAAAGGAGGACCGAGCACGCCCCCATTCTCATCAACGGGGCTGTAGTGGAGCAGGTTGAGAGCTTCAATTTCCTTGGTGTCCACATCAACAACAAACTAGAATGGTCCAAACACACCAAGACAGTCGTGAAGAGGGCACGACAAAGCCTATTCACCCTCAGGAAACTAAAAATATTTGGCATGGGTCCTGAGATCCTCAAAAGGTTCTACAGCTGCAACATCGAGAGCATCCTGACTGGTTGCATCACTGCCTGGTACAGCAATTGCTCGGCCTCTGACCGCAAGGCACAACAGAGGGTAGTGCGTACGGCCCAGTACATCACTGGGGCTAAGCTGCCTGCAATTCATGACCTCTACACCAGGCGGTGTCAGAGGAAGGCCCTAAAAATTGTCAAAGAACCCAGCCACCCCAGTCATAGACTGTTCTCTCTACTACCGCATGGCAAGCGGTGCCGGAGTGCCAAGTCTAGGACAAAAAGGCTTCTCAACAGTTTTTACCCCCAAGCCATAAGACTCCTGAACAGGTAATCAAATGGCTACCCGGACTATTTGCATTGTGTGCCCCCGCCCCAACCCCTCTTTTACGCTGCTGCTACTCTCTGTTTATCATATATGCATAGTCATTTTAACTATACATTCATGTACATACTACCTCAATTGGGCCGACCAACCAGTGCAACCGCACATTGGCTAACCGGGCTATCTGCATTGTGTCCCACCACCCGCCAACCCCTCTTTTACGCTACTCTGTTCATCATATATGCATAGTCACTTTAACCATATCTACATGTACATACTACCTCAATTAGCCTGACTAACCGGTGTCTGTATATAGCCTCGGTACTGTATATAGCCTTGCTACTGTTCTTTTTCACTGTCTTTTTACTGTTATTTTTATTTCTTTACTTACCTATTGTTCACCTAATACCTTTTTTGCACTGTTGGTTAGAGCCTGTAAGTAAGCATTTCACTGTAAGATGAATACACCTGTTGTATTCGGCGCACGTGACAAATACACTTTGATTTGAAATATGTATACAGTTACATGTCGCAATAATATTTTGGACAATATTATATCGATACTTTGACTCCAAATAACAATTTGTTAAAAAAATTATAACAACATAATTTTTTTGCTAGGTACAGTAGCGTTAGACAGCGCTAGTCYGCTGTACCTCTGGCAAAWWTCTGYTAGAGCGCGCGAGATAAGATTGTCAGACTTATAACCTCTTGGCTAAACTGACTTTTAGACTGACAGTTTCTCTGATATGTTCAAGGCAAGTTACCAATTGGAAGAGATTACAGGTAACTGCTGACCCTGCGATATCTATTAATAAACCTGACAGAAGTCCAGTATAGATAGTACTCCGTAACAGACAAAAATCCAAGATGGCTTCCCGGCGTTCCTTCCTTACCCAGGGAGATCTTCTCTCCGGAGTCGGCGGGCAGCAGAAAGACCAGCAGGGCCAGGCCAGAGATGAGGACACAGGGGATGAGCAGGTTGAGACCGTAGTAGAGGGTTCGTCTTCGCATGGTGACGGTGAAGGTGACGTCAGGGTAGGGCTCCTTACAGCAGTCATAGTACAGCTCATTACGCTTGGCAGGGACTCCTAGGAGACACACACACACACACACACATTAAGAAACGCAGAGGGGGGATTCAACATCACTGCATTTACATTGATTCAAAGATGGACTGTTCACATTTTCTTTGACACACACAAGTACAAACCACACATTTCAAAGGACATATAGGCAACAAATAACACAGGCTGGGGATCTCCATGCACTCTCAAACACGTGTTCCTTTTGCTAAGCAGAGTTAATCCCAGTAACATGCCCTCTCTGGCAGTGTGGAGTAAACATGAAATGTGCCATCGGGATCAGTCTGACAACCCCCCTCCCCATACGCAGACACCCCCCTCAGGGACCCTCCACTGGCCCAGATGGGTCGTAACTGGCAGGGGTGACAGCCCCACCCCCTCTCCCACAACCCCATTCCCACCCACCTCTATAGAGATAACGACAGAGGCATGGACATACATGCTGAGAGAGAGATTAACCACATCATACCCACYAGGTCCCACTCTCCATTGGGTATGTAGGTAGACGTGTCCACGTCCAGCATCTGCAGGTCCAGCAGCCAGCCGTTGTGGGTCCACGAGCCAAACTTCAGGTCACACTTCTGGACGTCGAAGGGGAACCAGCGTACGTCAATATAGCAGGTACTCTTCAGGATGCCCGGGGGGATGTACTGGCAGTAACCCGACGCATTCACCAGCACGTTGGTGTGGAAGGTGGCATCAAATCTCTCATCAGCACTGTAGGGAGAAGGAGAGAGAGCGATGCATACCTTTAACCTGTCACATCTCAATAGATCCATGTCAAAAAGTATTACTTATATATTTGTGATGTATTTGTGATGTAAGACAGAATACAAGGAGACAGAGTGTATGTGTGTATTAGAGAGAGAGAGAGAGAGAGAGAAAATAAGTAATTGTACCTGTTAAGTATAGCATGATAAAAGACAAGCAGGTCTAGAGGGAAAGGGGTGGTGTGTGCCTGCGTGTGTGTGTGTGTGTGTGTGTGCGTGCGTGCGTGCCTGGGTGTGTGTGAGTCTTTGCTGCCTCAGCCCAACCTGTCACAGTAATGTTCAGTGAAGTGTTATGCATGGCTAGCTGTGGACCAGCCAACACAGGACCAGAGGTGATGCCCAGGTGAGCTGATGATGTCATAAGATGTTAAACATGCAGCGACAGTCAGGGAATAAACAAACCACTGTCGTCCTTCATAAGTAATCTGCTCGCCAGCTGTGCCTGTTTATGTCTGTTACACTGCTACTGACTACTGGGTTGTTGTAAACACACATTTCTATGGTAGAACATATTACATATGTGTTTAGAGGTAGCCCGAGTTTGAGAAGTTAAAACACTCAGACAACCTGTCCTGTGTCAACACACACACACCCTGTGAGTAACGTACACAGATCTAGTGACACACACATACACTAATTGCACTATAACAGTGACAAACAGTGCCTACATACTGTTAGAGCCTACATAAAGCTGTCCCAACAGCAGAGTCCCAACAGCAGAGTCCCAACACCTTACCTCTGCTACATCTGGCAGCGGAGCCTTGTTTGGCAGCGAAACAGTTCATTCAGCCTCATTTACTGCCATTTAAAAAAACATGGCTGACTTGCTTTAACAAATGTGTTTTTTTCAGACAATTGAGATGTACAAACTACGGCATAAGGGAACGACAAGCGGATAAGAGGCAATCCGTGATTTTYATTAAGACATTAATGAGCGAGCTAGGACGGACATAGTCAGTATAACTATTTGGTCAGCACTTTTGAAATGTACAGCAAAAGAATTCAGAACATGGGCCGTTCTTACAGTGTACTCCCTGTACAAGGCAGAACCGTAGGATAAATAAAGGGGGCATATAAACAATGAAAGCTCTTACAATATTTGATGATTACTTTTCTCAAAAACAGGTTATAGGCTGCATGTGCACCACCAAGTCAGAACAGTAGGCAAAATTAAGAGGTGAAAATAAACCAAATTATTAGGGTGAGGCACATGGGCTACTAACAGCTTACTAGACAACATACACTTAGTATCACTTTCTTAGCTACAGTATACATATCTCCCTGGCATATTACATCATTTATGCAGCAGCATACAAGACATTTTTGGACTCCTCATGTTTTGCTGTGCTCACTTGAACAGGAAGGTGGCGCGGCTGCCCCTCGTGGGCAAATTTTGTCAAACTTTGGCATCAAAGTTAACATTTGTTTTGAGCGCGGCACGAATCATGCTTCATTGACATCATGGCCAATGTTGAATGTTTATAATTTTAAACTAGAAAAAGAGACCCTTAGTCTTAGACTAGGGACCACACAGCAACTCCACTGAATAGCAGGCTAAGGCTTGCTTTGCAATGCTTGCAGTTATCCACTGATTCCTTCCAAAACATTTGCGATTTCCAACTTGTTGTGTAATGTTAATGTCCAATGGCCGATGAGCACCAATATGTTTAATCTATCATTAATCTATCATTATTTCTCTGACAGGGATTAAAAAGGATTTGCCAGGAGATTGTCGACTTGATTCATGATGATGACTGCTAGCTAAGATTTTGAAACTATGATGTTGACATGACCAGTTCAATCAAAGCTACTGTAGATATGTGATTTGGCGTAATTTTATATGTGGCCAAACTTTATTTAAATTGGCAAGTCAGTTAAGAACAAATTKTTATTTACAYTGACYGCCTACCAAAAGGCAAAAGGCCTCCTGCGGGGACGGGGGCTGGGATAAAAATTTAAAGGACAAAACACACATCACGACAAGAGAGACAACACAACACTACATAAAGAGCGACCTAAGACAACATAGCATGGCAGCAACACATGACAACACAGCATGGTAGCAACACAACACGGCAGCAGCACAACATGGTCGCAGTACAAAACATGGTACAAACATTATTGGGCACAGACAACAGCATAAAGGGCAAGAAGGTAGAGACAACAATACATCACGCAAAGCAGCCACAACTGTCAGTAAGAGTGTCCATGGTTGAGTCTTTGAATGAAGAGATTGAGATAAAACTGTCCAGTTTGAGTGTTTGTTGCAGCTCGTTCCAGTCGCTAGCTGCAGCGAACTGAAAAGAGGAGCGAACCAGGGATGTGTGTGCTTTGGGGAGCTTTAACAGAATGTGACTGGCAGAACGGGTGTTGTATGTGGAGGATGAGGGCTGCAGTAGATATCTCAGATAGGGAGAGTGAGGCCTATGAGGGTTTTATAAATAAGCATCAACCAGTGGGTCTTGCAACGGGTATACAGATATGACCAGTTTACAGAGGAGTATAGAGTGCAGTGATGTGTCCTATAAGGAGCATTGGTGGCAAATCTATTTTATTTTTGGTGTATTTTTTTTTACCCCTTTTTCTCCCCAATTTCGTGGTATCCAATTGGTAGTTACAATCTTGTCCCATCCCTGCAACTCCCATACGGACTTGGGAGACGAAGGTTGAGAGCCGTGCGTCCTCCGAAACACAACCCAGCCAAGCCGGACTGCTTCTTGACACAATGTCTKCTTAAACCGGAAGCCAGTCGCACAAATGTGTCGGAGGAAACACCGTACACCTGGCGACTGTGTCAGCGTGCATTGCGCCCGGCACGCCACAGGAGTCGCTAGTGCGCGATGGGACAAGAACATCCCTGCCGGCCAAACCCTCCACTAACCCAGAAGACGCTGGGCCAACAGTGCGCTGCCCCATGGGTCTCCCGGTCGCGGTCATCTGCAACAGAGCCTGGACTTCAACCAGGATCTCTAGTGGCACAGCTAGAACTGCGATGTAGTGCCTTAGACCACTACGCCATTCGGGAGACCCCTCTTGGTGGCAAATCTGATGGCCAAATGGTAAAGACCATCTAGCCACTCGAGCGKACCCTTACCTGCCAATCTATAAATTATGTCTCCGTAATCTAGCATGGGTAGGCTGGTCATCTGAATCAGGGTTAGTTTGGCAACTGGGGTGAAAGAGGAGCGATTACTATAGAGGAAACCAAGTTTAGATTTAACTTTAGCCTGCAGCTTTGATATGTGCTGAAAGAAGGACAGTGTACCATTGGGCCATACTCCCTTGTACTTGTATGAGGTGACTACCTCAAGCTCTAAACCCACAGAGATAGTAATCACACCTATGGGGAGAGGGGCATTCTTCTTACCAAACCACATGACCTTTGTTTTGGATGTGTTCAGAATAAGGTTAAGGGCAGAGAAATCTTGTTGGACACTAAGAAAGCTTTGTTGTAGAGCGTTTAACATAAAATCCAGGGAGGGGCCAGATGAGTATGACTGTATCATCTGCATATAAATAGATGAGAGCTTCCTATTGCCTGAGCTACGTTGTTGATGTAAATTGAGAAGAGCGTGTGGCCTAGGATCGAGCCTTGGGGTACTCCGTTGGTGACAGACAGTGGTTGAGACAGCAGATGTTCTGACTTTATACACTGCACTCTTTGAGAGAGGTAGTTAGCAAACCAGGCCAAAGCCCGTCAGATACACCAATACTCCTTAGCCGGCCCACAAGAATGGAATTGTCCACTATATCGAAAGCTTTGGCCAAGTCAATATAAATGCAGCACAACATTGCTTAGAATCAAGGGCAATGGTGACATCATTGAGGACCTTTAAGGTTGCAGTGACACATCCATAACCTGAGCGGAAACCAGAATCCATGCCAGAGAGAATACTATAGACATGAAGAAAGCCAGTCAGTTGATTATTGACAAGTTTTTTCAACACTTTTGATAAACAGGAAATAGGCCTATAACAGTTAGGATCAGCTTGATCTCACCCTTTAAATAAAGAATGCACCGTGGCTGCCTTCTAAGCAATCGGAACCTCCCCAGAGAGGAGAGACAGGTTAAAAAGGTCAGAGATAGGCTTGGTGATGATAGGGGCAGCAACCTTCAAGAAGATAGGGTCTTTTACCCAGATGTTTTTTTTGGGTCAAGTTTAAGGAGCTCCTTTAGCACCTCGGACTCAGTGACTGCCTGCAGGGAGAAACTTTGTAGAAGGCAGGGGGAAAAGAGGGAGGAGCATCAGGGCTAGTCGCATTAGAAGGGGTGGGAGATAAGGAAATGTTGGACGGGCAAGGAGGCATGGCTGAGCCAAATAGAAATCCTGACTTAATGAAGTGGTAATTAAAGAACCCGGCCATACGCTCCTTGTCAATAACAACCACATCATCAACAGGAACATGGGCAGCTGTGAGGAGGAGGATTTATTCTTCAGGTCTTTAACCGTTTTCCAGAACTTCTTGGGGTTAGACCCACAGAGAGAGAACTGCTCCTTAAAGTAACTAACTTTGACCTTCCGGATAGCCTGAGTGCACTTATTTCTCATTTGCCTGAACGAGAGCCAGTCAGCCTGAGTATGCGTGTGTCAAGCCTTTCACCAAATGCAATTCTTAAGTTGGAGTAACACTGCAAGATCACGGTCGAACCAGGGGCTGAACCTATTTTTAATTCAAATTTTCTTTATGGGGGGCGTGTTTGTTAACAACACCACTGAAAATATCAAAAAGAAGGTTCAAGCATCTTCAACAGAGGGGATCAAGCTGATGCTATACCAATTTACAGAGGCCAGGTCATGAAGGAAGGCTTGCGCATTCAAGTTTCTTAGCAAGCGTCTATGACAAATCAGGACAGGTCGTTTCACTGAGCAGCCATTATGAACACAGGCTGTAAAACAGTGATCACTAAGGTCATTACAGAAAACACCAGACTGATACAGTTGAAGTTTACATACACTTAGGTTGGAGTCATTAAAACTTGTTTTTCAACCACTCCACAAAATTCTTGTTAACAAACCATAGTTTTGGCAAGTCAATTAGGACATATACTTTATGCATGACACAAGTAATTTTTCCAACAATTGTTTACACACAGATTATTTCGCTTATAATTCACTGTATCACAATTCCAGTGGGTCAGAAATGTACATACACTAAGTTGACTGTGCCTTTAAACAGCGTGGTAAAGTCCATAAAATTATGTTATGGCTTTAGAAGCATCTGGTAGGCTAATTGACATAATACGAGTCAATTGGAGGTGTACCTGTGGATGTATTTCAAGGCCTACCTTCAAACTCCTCCTTGTTCATACTACATAATCCCTTCCTTATGAATTAACATTATTAATCAGATATAATAAGACAGTGAAGAGTTCAATTAGTTATAGTTTTATCTAAATGTAGACATTGTTTTAGTCATTATTCATAAAATTCCTAACACAAAGTCAAGGTATTGGAGTGGCCATCACAAAGCCCTGACCTCAATCCTATAGAACATTTGTGGGCAGAACTGATAAAGCATGTGCAAGCAAGGAGGCCTACAAACCTGACTCAGTTACATCAGCTCTGTCAGGAGGAATGGGCCAAAATTCACCCAACTTATTGTGGGAAGCTTGTGGAAGGCTACCCGAAAAGTTTGACCCAAGTTAAAAAATTTAAAAGCAATGCTACCAAATACGAATTGAGTGTATGTAAACTTCTGACCCACTGGGAATGTGATGAAAGAAATAAAAGCTGAAATAAATAATTTTCTCAACTATTATTCTGACATTTCACATTCTTAAAATAAAGTGGTGATCCTAACTGACCTAAAACAGGGAATTTTTACTATGATTAAATAAATGTCAGGAATTGTGAAAAACTGAGTTTAAATGTATTTGGCTATGTAAACTTCCGACTTCAACTGTACCTATCGGGATTATTTGTGAGGATAACATCAAGGAGAGAAGCCTTTTCTGGGTGTTAGGAGTCCTTGTGGGATTGGTAATAATCTGAGAAAGATTTAGGGAGTCCCATTGCTTTAGGACTTGGTCAGGGGGTTTAAGCATAWCCCAGTTTTGGTCACCTAGCAGGACAAATTCAGACTTAGTGTAAGGGGCCAGGAGAGAGCTTAGGGCAGGTAGGGTACAGGCCGGTGCTGATGGAGGACGAGAACACCCAGCAACAGTCAACAAAGAGCTATTTGGTAAAGATTGCCACTCCTCCACCTTTGGAAGATCTGTCTTGCCGAAAAAGGTTATAACCAGGAAGGTTAGAATCAGTATTCAAAACACTCTTCCTTAACCACGTCTTAGTAATGACCAACACATCTGGATAGGAGCTGTGAACCCACACTTTCAATTGATCCATTTTAGGAAATAAGCTTCTAGTGTTAACGTGCAGAAAAGCCAGGCTTTTACGAGAGCAGAAATCAGTGAAGCAGATATCAGAGCACAGTCAGAAGTCAGAATTGAGGCTAGCAACAGTAGATGGGTGCACATGCACATTTCCAGATATCATCAGCAGTAATACAATCAAGGCACGGCAGAGGACAGGGAGAGCTCTGCGGTGTTGATTTATGACATTTGAATGTGCATTAGATTGCAACAAGATCATATTGTACAACAATTTTATAAGGTAACATGAATACAAAGCCGTCAAGAGGTGGTTGGAATAGAATGGGAGGCCAAAAGTCTGTGTAACCAATAGAGTCAGAGTCCCGAGTGTGGGAACAAACATAGTCTGTCCCACAGTTGGGTAAAAAAAGAAAGTTCATAGTCAACAAAGCATGCAGGAGTCATGAGGCAAATAGCAAAATGTACATGAAAAAAAATWACGACTTGGGGCTAGCCATTGTAAGTTCAGAGTCACTCGCCACAACAGTGTGTGTGTGCTGGAGGCGCTTGAAAGCTCGGGAGACCTTGAGCCTTCTTGGATGGGCACTTCTAATGTAACTCTATGGCAGCATCCAAGGGGCTTGAATTTTCTAGCGTCCCCATGAGTGACGGAACACTGAGCCAATCACGGCGCAACGCTCCGTATTTCCTGCTGGCTTGCCCCACCACCACAGAAAGCACTGAGCTAGGCTGAAACGCCAGCATTTTGGAGCTGCCTTACTKAAAAAAAACTAAAAAGAGACCATGTTTGTATGCGGCTTTATTAACTCAATTATATACACTACCTTTCAAACGTTTGGGGTCACTTAGAAATGTCCTTGTTTTTGAAAGAAAGCACATTTTTTGTCCATTAAAATAACATCAAATTGATCAGAAATACAGTGTAGACATTGTTAATGTTGTAAATGACTTTTGTTGCTGGAAAAGGCTGATATTTCATGGAATATCTACATAGGCATATAGAGGCCCATTATCAGCAACCATCACTTCTGTGTTCCAATGGCACGTTGTGTTAGCTAATCCAAGTTTATCATTTTAAAAGGCTAATTGATCATTAGAAAACCCTTTTGCAATTATGTTAGCACAGCTGAAAACTGTTGTGCTGATTAAAGAGGCAATAAAAGTGGCCTTCTTTAGACTAGGTGAGTATCTGGAGCATCAGCATTTGTGGGTTCGATTACAGGCTCAAAATGGCCAGAAACAAAGAACTTTCTTCTAAAACTTGTCAGTCTATTCTTGTTCTGAGAAATGAAGGCTATTCCATTCGAGAAATTGCCAAGAAACTGAAGATCTCGTACAACACTGTGTACTACTCCCTTCACAGAACAGCGCAAACTGGCTCTAGGGTTAGAGTTGAACCAGGATGTGGACATGAATCTAGGGTTAGGGTTGAGGCTAGGGGTTAGGYTTGAACCGGGATGTGGACATTAAGCATGAGGTTATTGTTGAGCCGGGATGTGGACATTAAGCTAGGATTAGGTTTGAGGTTAGGGGTTAGGGGTGAACCGGGATGTGGACATGAAGCTAGGATTAGGGTTGAGGTTAGGGTTGAACCGGGATGTGGACATGAATGTAGGGTTAGGGTTGAACCAGGATGTGGACATGAAGCTAGGGTTAGGGTTGAGGCTAGGGTTAGGGTTGAACCAGGATGTGGACATGAAGCTAGGGGATTAGGTTGAGGCTAGGGGTTGAGGGTTAGAACCGGGATGTGGGACATGAACCGCTAGGGTGTAGGGTTGATGGCTAGGGTTAGGGTTGAACAGGAATGTGAATGAATCTAGTGGGTTAAGTGTTGAGGCTCGGGTTGAAACCGGGATGTGGAACCATGAAGCGATAGGGTTGAGGGTTGAACCAGGATGTGGACATGAACTAGGGTTAGGGTTGGGCTAGGGTTAGGGTTGACACGGATGTGGACATGAAAGCTAGGGTTAGGGTTGACAGTGCTAGGGGTTAGGGTTAGAACCGATGTGGACATGAAAGCTAGGGTTAAGGGTTGAGGGCTAGGGTTAGGGTTGAACCAGGATGTGGACATGAAGCTAGGTTAGGTTTGAGGCTAGGGTTAGGGTTGAACCAGGATGTGGACATGGGTTTGAGGCTAAGGTTAGGATGGAAACCGGCATGTGGACATGAAGCAAGGGTTAGGGTTGAGGCTAGGGTCTAGGGTTAGGGTTGACCAGGATGTGGACATGAAGCTAGGGTTAGGGTTGAGGCTAGGGGTTAGGGTTAGAACCGGGATGTGGACATGAAGCTAGGGTTAGGGTTGAGGCTAGGGTTAGGGTTGAACCAGGATGTGGACATGAAGCTAGGGTTAGGTTTGAGGCTAGGGTTAGGGTTGAACCAGGATGTGGACATGGGTTGAGGCTAAAGTTAGGATGGAACCGGCATGTGACATGAAGCAAGGGTTAGGGTTGAACCGGATGTGGACATGAAGCTAGGGTTAGGGTTGAGGCTCGGGATGTGGACATGAAGCTAGGGTTAGGGTTGAGGCTCAGGATGTGACATGAAGCTGGGTTAGGGTTGAGCTCAGGATGTGGACAGAAGCTAGGGTTAGGGTTGAGGCTCAGGATGTGGACATGAAGCTAGGGTTAGGTTGAACCAGGTGTGGACATGAAGTAGGGTTAGGGTTGAACCGGGATGTGGCATGAAGCTAGGGTTAGGTTGAACCGGGATGTGGACATGAAGCTAGGGTTAGGGTTGAGGCTAGGCTTGAATCGGGATGTGGAAATGAAGCATGGGTTTATTGTTGAACCGGGGTGTGGACATGAAGCTAGGATTAGGTTTTAGGTTAGGGTTGAACCGGGATGTGGACATGAAGCTAGGATTAGGGTTGAACCGGGGATGTTGAACAGATGAGCTAGGATTTAGGGGTTGAAACCGGGACAATGTGAATGAGCTAGGGTTAGGGTTGAGGCTCGGTTGAAACCGGGATGTGGACAATGAATGTAGGGTTAGGGTTGAGGTCTGAGGTTGTTAGATTGAACCGGGATGTGGAAATGAAGCATGGGGTTATTGTTGAACCGGGATGTGAGCATGAAGCTAGGATTAGGTTTTAGGTTAGGGGTTGGTTGAACCGGGATGTGGACATGAAGCCTAGGATTAGGGTTAGGCGTTGAACCGGGATGAGGACATGACGCTAGAGTTAGGGCTGGGGTGGATCCAGTGATTAGGTGGGCACGTA
>NC_036846.1:6868566-6913915 GCF_002910315.2 Salvelinus sp. IW2-2015
GTAGCACAGTAGCAGAAACGAAAACACATCCACAATGTCACTAGCACAGTAGCACAGTAGCAGAAAAGAAAACACACACTGCGGGTCCTATGGGGCCCACCCTCCCTTCCCCTTCTGTCAGGGGTCCATCCCCAGCAGTGGAACCCAGCAGTGGAAACCCATTAAGGCACCTGACAGTTCTATTCAGACCCCTATCAACGACCACTTATCCCGCAGACAACCACGAGACACCCCAAGCGCTAACGTAGACGCGCCTGGGAACGCAGTCCTCAGGTTTACACACTCATTCAGCGCGGTGACAGGCCGAGCCTGAGAGAGGATTTACTGATTACCCCCGTCTCCCTATCTCTCCTTCCTGCTCCACTCAGTAGGATGAATGATCTACCTTTTCAGAGGTTAGTAGCGTCATCAATTTCTCGTTTCGTGTCAGTGTGTTATCTGTGCTGGTCGGCCAGGAGACGTGTGTCTGTGTATGTGTGTATGTGTCTGTGTTGTGGGGCAGGGGAGATAGGGCTGCATGGGCAGGGCTGTTGGGGCTGTGTGTCGCTGCCATCCSTGGCTCATTGAATTATTCAGACCTCTGCTTCATTGTGTCAGAAAGCTTCTGCCCACGTTCCACTGCAATCAGCACGCATATCAGCTAGTGTGTGTGTGCCAGAGAGCGCATGTACACACACAACACAAAACAGGGAACATCAAACAACACAAACATAATCCAGAAACTGACAAAACACACCCCAAAGAAAGAAGCGCGTTAACACACAATGGGACAGGTGATACCCCTGAGAGAAGGCACAGAGAGCGGGGGCACAGAGTTTAAATCACACACACACACACACACASAGAGAGAGAGAGAGAGAGAAGCCCTAGACATGTGTCCTAGACATGTGAAAGGGGACAAAGCATTCTGGCGACACACAGAGATCAGACAAACAACGGAGGTAGTGACAGGTTGCTGCAACCAGGGGACGTGAGTCACCTTGCTGTCTTCTCCACTTACTCAACACCTCATTCTGCACCTCCACGCACGCATGGTAATGAGATGGGGCAGCTCAGAGAGAGAGATTAAACCTAATGAAAGACACACAGAGAAAGCAAGAGAGAAGTGAGAGATATGGAAAGGAACATCCAACCAGAGGCCAGAAGAGACAGTCAAGTCCAGTCTGCCCCGAGAGGAAGAGAGAAGAAGAGAACATTCTCTTTGGAGGTCCAGCCAGGGTTCTATGTTCTTGCTCTCTTCAGCAGCTGAGGGTATAGTATGGCTAATGCCTCTCTGAAACAGAGTAGAAGTTATCCAAGCACATTATTTTGGATGTGCCTTCCCTGCACCCAGATCATTAGGATCAGGCATACAGGGAGACAGCCCCAGGGGCCTGAGGAGTTGGTGTGGGGATATGTCCCTCTCTATCTCTGCATGCCTATCACGCTGAGCATCAGTGTGATGCCAAGGTGAGCCTCATCTCCATATGTTCCCAGTATAAATACACAGACACACAATACTCAGTACAGAGAAGGAAGGGGGGGGGGGGTAAAAAATGTCTCAAATCTATTTTCTTAAAACTGCATAGTCGGTTAATTAAGGGCTTGTAAGTAAGCATTTCACTGTAAGGTCTACACCTCTTGTATTCGGCGCATGTGACAAATAAAGTGTGATTTGATTTGAAGAGAGAGAGAGAGGGATTATCTCTCTCTATTTTTAAACGGAATGTGTCCATTCACATTGCTGTCATAGTCACAGCGGCAGGTAGCCTTGCGGTTAAGAGCGCTGGGCCGACCACCGCAAGTTGGAGGTGAAAAATCTGTCGATGTGCCCTTCAGCGAAGCACTTAACCCTAATTGCTCCTGTAAGTCACTCTGGATAAGAGAGTCTGCTAAATGACTACAATTTATTTGAGAGTATGCTTTGCCAAGGCTAGAGACACACACACACACACACACACACACACACACACACACACACACCACACCCACACACACACACACACACACACACACACACACACACACACACACACACAGAGAGGTCTATGCAGTTGAGACACACAGATGGCAGATAACACTTCCAAGTATCTCCTGTGGATGGCTGCCTGTCTGAAGTCATTTGAGTTTTATATGAGATCTGGACAGACGTGTACAAACACCTCCGTTTATTATTGCAGATAGCATGGGAGACGAACAGCCCCACCAAATAAGAATGGCAATTTGTCAACACACCCCTAATATATATGATTGTAATAGGCAGTGCTACTCAATGTCCTGCGGTGTAACTATGTTACAGTATATCTGGGCTATGTGTGCACTATAGTTGATTGCTAGTGATATGAAGACGTGTGCAGTAATGTTAGTGTTATTGTTCTGGTCTCTACTGTGCAGCGTGTGCATGTCCCGTCTGGCTCCTTGAGTTGGATGTCCTTGGTCTGATCGATCCAATGAAAACAGTGACTTTTCCCTGTCCTTCCCTAACGAGGGAGATGGTCATGTAGTAACTGATCTAATGGTGATTAAAGTCTGTCTGATGCTGATTCACGTCTACACAAGGTTATGGCGTGAGATGTGTGTACTTGTCACTGTAGAATTGTCAGTGCTCACATGAAAAAATACTACAGTTTACTACATAGTGTACTGTAGAATACTATACTACACACTAATATCCCTCGATCATGTGTAGTACTTACTATAGAATGTTGTAGAATACTATAGTAAATACTACAGTATACTACAGGCCGCAAAAACACTTCAGTGAATACTACAGTAATGTCCGCATGTCACGGTCGTCATAATAACTGGACCAAAGCGCAGCGTGATCTGGGTTCCACATCTTTATTGCTATGTGAACTTCAAAACAAAACAATAAACGAACAAAACGAAACGTGAAGCTACAATAATGCTCATAGTCAAGATCCCACAAAGCACAATGGGGAAATGGCTGCCTAAATATGATCCCCAATCAGAGACAACGATAAACAGCTGCCTCTGATTGGGAACCATATCAGGCCAACATAAATCATTAATCACCTAGATAACCCACCCTAGTCACTGTCACGCACCCAACCAACATAGAGAATAAACAGCTCTCTATGGTCAGGGTGTGACACCGCAAAGAACTCTTATAGTAAATAGTTCAGTATACTACAGTCTGCAAAAACACTACAGTAGTTACTATAGTATACACTTCAATATTTATACTATAGTAAACTGTAAATACTCCTTTAGTCCACAAAAACACTACAGTAATTACTACAGTACACTACAGTCCGCAAAAACACTACAGTAATTACTATAGTATTTGTACCATAGTACAATGCTCAGTGTGAATGTACCTTTTCCTGAGATTAGCTATACGTGTCATGTTTGAATTGTTTTTGCGTAATACAGTAACATATAGCCTTTCACACCCCCATGCTATTACATTCAGCACATAGTGTTTACGAAGCACGTTACTAATAAGGATTCATTCAAGGATTCCTTCACGGCAATTTATCAATGGAATCAACCACATTGAAGTCTAATCCTGCTATGTGCTGAGTCACAAACAAACAGCAATCAGAGACGTGTTCAACGTCCTTTTCATCCCCCAGCCCTTGGCGGCTGAATACCAGACAGACTGAGATACGAAAGGATCGTTCAGAGGGGAAATGAATGAAATGGAATGCAGAAAAAGAATGCATAATCTGTCACATGCGGTTGATCCTTCCATTGTATGTGCCTATAGAACCTTCCACATTGTAATGGTCTTTTGATGAGATACATGGGATGTATTGAACTGACTCATTAAGGCTCTCGTTAATTAAACGCAATAGAAGTGAATACATTCATTATTGCGTTTTCTCATCTCAAAAGCATGCTAATGAGACTGGGTTCCTCTGCTATACACCGCTGTCAGACTGGCGTGTTATTCCTTACGCATTCATGACGAACGGTTCAATGGCGTATGTTATGTCACGAAAGTCTGCTGTGTCTATATGTGTCTGTGTGTCGATATCATTGAAGCAGACTTGCAAATTTGAACTTCCCTTTTGGGGCAGCTAAACCGCAGCAACACTCTGAAACTGGTTCTCCTCGACAGCTCCATTATATTAGAGGGCCGTGACATGATCTACAAGGTTAACTCTGCTCTTATGGTGCAATTCGTCAACATCTATGATGTTTACGTCACATGACCCAAACCAATGACCCTAACCGTCACGTAACTTCTTTAAAGCATCGTAAATGAGTGCATGCCAAAGAATTGTGAGAGCATGTTATTTTATGCGAAGAATAGAAGAGAACAGACGCATTTTACATGAATGAAAAGTATGTTTCCTGTTACCTTTGACCTTTTTGGACGTGGTGAGGAGTGAAGAGGTTAGGTGAAGAGAAGACGGGTGAGATGGGGAGAGATGTAATCCCTTTTCCATATGCAGCAGTGCTTTTAAAATCAGGATTAAATACCCATTGTTTCTCTCCTTAATCCTGTGATCATGTGATGCTGTGGTGTTGTGTGTGTGTGTGTGTTTGGTGTGTACGCGCATGGAGATTGTAATTAAGCAATAATACACTCAAGTCCATATGTTATGACATTTTTATCATGGCTGTGACGTAGTCATAGCCACGTGGCAAAGCCGACAAGTTACCAGCATTAAATAGCAAGATTATTATTTTCATTTTTTACCTGATGCTACATTCACTAACACTGGTTGTCAAGTGCAATTTGAGTTGTTCTCTGGTCTTTAGTTCTATGTCTATTGACTGCCATGTAAAGCAAAACTAAACAAGCGCGGGTTGATCGTTCTGGGAACTTTGCAGGTTGCTGGCCAACTACACAGCAAACTAGGTGCGTTTCATGTTGTTTTACCAGTTTTGATGCTGATTGGTGATTTGGACCGGCTGAGAAAAGCTGCATTCCTCTCTCCTCTGCCGACACATTCATTAATACGAGAGACTGTAGAGATCGAATTTGAATATTGCAAAAATGTTGTAAATGTCGGAGATAATGTCTTGGCGCTTTTTACAGTGGAGATCAAGTTAATTAATTGCGTTGCTGGGCAGATCTGTAAAAGTAGTAGTACTAGCAGTAGCAGTAGTAGTAGTTGTAGTAGTTGCTGGTTACCAACGTAATTAGAACAGTCAAAATAAATGTTTTGTCATACCCGTGGTATACAGTCTGATATACCACAGCTGTCAGCCAATCAGCAGTCAGGGCTTGAGCCCCCCCAGTTAATAATTATTAAAAAAGGACTGAACTTCCTTCACTTCTCTGTGTGCCTACCTCTCTCCATATATTTCTCTTTCTCACATGTCTAGCCAGTGCATTTACTTGTGTTTTGCCCTACATGGCAAAGTGAAGAGGAGTAGATACCATCTCTGTAAGCTTTTCCCACTAACAGGAGAAGTGTGTAAAGAACAGAGAGATGAGACAGCATAAGCCCGACCTGATTCCAAACACTGTGCACGTCTAAAAACACATACACCCAACTGCATCTCAATGCTAATGCTCACACACACACACACACACACAGAGATACACACACACTTCGGGAGACTTCCAAACTAAACACGGACGTAAACATATTTCACATTCAGGTCCTGTCCCTCCAGGCAGGCTGATGCCAGGTCACAGATGCTCTGTTGCTGTTGGTTTATGAACCAAATCTCAGCTCTAAAGTCATCCAAAGAAAGGATCAATCATAAATGACTGCATCACTAAGCTATGGGAGGAGATGGGGGGTTGTGGGAGGAGAGGAGGATCATGGGAGAAGATGGGGGTTGTGGGAGGAGATGAGGATGATGGGAGGAGAGGATTATTGGAGAGAGGAGGGTGATGGGAGGTGAGGGGGGGTTGTGGGAGGAGAGGAGGATCATGGGAGAAGATGGGGGTTGTGAGAGCACACCTGTTGTAGAGGAGGATGTCAGGGGTCCAGATCTGGCTGGAGGGGAAACGTAGGTTCTGAACCCCGGGGTAGTTCTCTGGATTCCAGCTCAGGTACACATCAGTCCAGTACTGAGCACAGAACACAGAGATACACATCAGAGATAATCACACAGGAGAGAGACACATTAGTCGCATACTTGAGGACAGAACACAGAGATACACATCAGAGATAATCACACAGGAGAGAGACACATTAGTCCAGTACTGAGGACAGAACACAGAGATACACATCAGAGATAATCACACCAGGAGAGAGACACATTAGTCCAGTACTGAGGACAGAACACAGAGATACACATCAGAGATAATCACACAGGAGAGAGACACATTAGTCCAGTACTGAGGACAGAACACAGAGAGACGGTCAAAATAAAGACAAGAAAGAAGTGTAGAGTTAAGTGACACAATTGAGATTGTCTTCCACCAAGTTCCACAGGGGGGGGGGGGGGCAGTCTGTTCTGTGATAAAAGATCCGGTCTGAGCTTGGTCTGGCAGTCTGTCTGTGATAAAAGATCCGGTCTGAGCTTGGGTCTTGGCAGTCTGTCAACTGAAGGGTTGTGACAGCACTTGTCTCTTATGAGTTCACCCTAGTTGACAGACATTGAAATGTATTTCCCATGGCCCGCCTGGGAAGTGTCGCGTCAACCACACAGCAATGACACGCTGAGTGATTGGCTAGAAAATTGAGGCTGACGTCCTGTCAGGAAGACTTCTATAAAGCAGGAAACGACTCGATAAAAAATAAAATAGAAATGAATTGATGGGAAATTGGACGGAGGTCTGTTTGTAGTGACTGTGGAGAGTGGAGGAGTTGTTCTCCTTCTCCTGTGTGATGTCGGTGATAGAGACCAGACAAGGTGGACCGCAAGCCCCTCCCACAAATCCAACCTCATCAACTCTCCATAAACATGTATCCTCCAGATTACCAAGGAAACATCGGGATAAGCGATCTAATCTCTATGTCCAATCCAATATGTTGGATCAAGCTCAGACTGGCTAAGCGAAACTAGCAGTTTTAACTTAACAGAAGCAACATTTCAAGAGACAATATAGGCAGGCTATTGTCATCCCAATATACAACTTCCAGGATGTGGTCGTACCAGACAACCCCTGTGGCATATCAATTTGAGACGGTGTTGCTACCTTTTTGGTGGGATGGGGGATATGAGAACATAATGAGTCACTCAGTACTCAACCATTTCTACTCACCAGCTGTAACCATGCGTTGGTCATCAGGACCTGGTTCTTCTCATCCTGACCAAACAGAGAAGAAAAGAACAATTCAACCGCTACAATAGGAAACCATTATAGTGAATCGAAAAAGGTAAGGTTCTGATGAGTGTCTACTGTAGGTTTAGCATGGGTGCAATACGACTGGGCAGTGAAACCTCGAAAAGCTGCATTTATGTAACCACAGTGTTTTTCTACGCATTGGTTTCAGTGGAGGCATGTAGCACATCATTATTAGATGCCTCATTTCAAAATCTCAAACAACAAGCCCCGTGGACCTAAACAACCCGAGAGAGAGAGAGAGAGAGAGGAGAGAGGAGAGAGGAGAGAGGAGAGAGGAGAGAGGAGAGAGGAGAGAGAGAGAGAGAGAGAGAGAGAGAGAGAGAGAGAGAGAGAGAGAGAGAGAGAGAGAGAGAGAGAGAGAACTCAGATTGCATGATCTGAGTAAATAGGGCACTTAGCAAGATGTAAGGTGTCCTTTTGTCTTGTTCTCTGCTCTCTCTACATTATCTCTCTCTCTTTGCAGATCTCAGTTTTGGTCTGTTTCTGCCTCTCTTCAACTATATCAGTCATTAACACCCACTTCTAACAATTAGGGCTGAGTTATGTGCCACATATTTCTACATATCCACGATTCCATCAAATGACCCAGATGATGAAGACGGAAAAGTTCCATTCTTTTTAAAGTGAATGTAGATCGCCCGCTCAATGTGTGTGTTCTGATCCCGCAGTAATGGTGTCTGACTAGCAAACTGGGTCGGGGTGAGATGGGAGCGAGCTGGGTGGGTGTTGGGGGATGTTTGGGTCAAATCTATGAATAGAAAATATTAACCCTCCACCAACTCAAGGGTGATCACAGCAGCGCTCAAACACACACACACTTTAGTAATTTAGCAATTTAGCAGACACTCTTATCCAGAGCAATTTACAGGAGCAATTAGGGTTAAGTACCTTGCTCAATACACACCACACATTGTCTCTCCGATAGAAAGTCACAAAAAAAATGTGGTGTCTTCAAAATGTCAAAAGACCTTGGCATTTAAAACAATATTTCCCATCTAAATGTTTTAAGATTGTTATCATTCTCATCCCTTGCCTAACAATGTGTCTCAGCTGGTGTCTGATACCTGTCTAATTGCTGTCCATGAGGAGCCAGGAGCCAATCAAAACTAACTGGCTCCCCTGTACGAGCAGCAGAA
Source organism: Salvelinus sp. IW2-2015 (assembly GCF_002910315.2). Lineage (NCBI taxonomy): Eukaryota > Metazoa > Chordata > Actinopteri > Salmoniformes > Salmonidae > Salvelinus > Salvelinus sp. IW2-2015. The sequence goes on from NC_036846.1 coordinate 6,876,907, forward strand.
AGACATCAACAGATTGGAATTTAATTTGCATAGTAATTAGCTAGCATGATGAAGAAAACAATTTACAGGATGTGGTGGAATGTGAAAAAAGGAATTCTCTCTCTCACACAAACAAACACCACATGCCATCAAATCCAGCATTATCTTAAAGAGACTTTCCAGGAAGATTTGCATACTTCATAGCCAGTTGTTTTGAAAGTAGCGCTCAAGAGCCAAAATATCTCTCTCTCTCTCTCCCTCTCTCTCCCTCTTCCCCCCATTTTGTTGTGTTACAGCCTGAATTTAAAATGGATTAAATTTAGATTTATTTGTCACTGGCCTACACACAATACCCCGTAATGTCAAAGTGGAATTGTGTTTTTAGAGATATTTACTAATTCATTCAAACTTAAAAGCAGAAATTTCTTGAGTCAATAAGTATTCAACCCTTTTGTTATGGCAAGCCTATATAAGTTTAGGAGTACAAATTTGCTTAAAAAGTCACATAATAAGTTGAATGACTATCTAATTTATGTACCCCACCTCAGTCGAGCAGTGAATTTCAAACACAGATTCAACCACAAAGACCCGGGAGGTTTTACAATGCCTCGCAAAGAAGTGCACCTACTGGTAGATGGGTAAAAATATAATTAAAAAACATTTAATATCCCTTTGAGCATGGTGAAGTTATTAATTACACTTTGGATGGTGTATCTATTACACCTAGTCACTACAAAGATACAGGCGTCCTTCCTAACTCAGTTGCCCGAGAGGAAGGAAACCACTCAGGGATTTCAGCATCAGGCCAATGGTAAACTTTAAAACAGTTACAGAGTTTAATGGCTGTGATAGGAGAACACTGAGGATGGATCAACAACTTTGTAGTTACTCCACAATACTAACCTAATTGACAGTGAAAAAAGGAACCCTGTACAGAAAACAAATATTCCAAAACATGCATCCTGGTTGCAACAAGGCACTAAAGTAATACTGAAAAAAAAAAAAATTGTCCTGAATACAAAGTGTGATGTTTGGGGCAAATCCAATACAAGACATTACTGACTACCACTCTCCATATATTCAAGCATAGTGGTGGCTGCATCATGTTATGGCTATGCTTTTAATCGTTAACGACTGGGGAGTTTTTCAAGATAAAAAAACTGGAATGGAGCTATGCACAGGCAAAATCCTAGAGGAAAACCTGGTTGTCTGCTTTCCATCAGACACTGGGAGATTGATTCACTTTTTAGCAAAACAATAACCTAAAACAAAAGGCCACATCTACACTGGAGTTGCTTACCAAGAAGACAGTGAATGTTCCCGAGTGGCCAAGTTACAGTTTTAACTTAAATCTACTTGAAAATCTATGGAAAGACCTGAAAATGGTTGTCTAGCAATTACATTTTACATTTACATTTTAGTCATTTAGCAGACGCTCTTATCCAGAGCGACTTACAGTAGAGTGCATACATTTTATATACTGAGACAAGGATATCCCTACCGGCCAAACCCTCCCTAACCCGGACGACGCTATGCCAATTGTGCGTCGCCCCACGGACCTCCCGGTTGCGGCCGGCTGCGACAGAGCCTGGGCGTGAACCCAGAGACTCTGGTGGCGCAGCTAGCACTGCGATGCAGTGCCCTAGACTACTGCGCCACCCGGGAGATAACGGGATCAATGATCAACAACAAATTTGACAGAGCTTGAAGAATTTAGAAAATAATAATGGGCAAACGTTACACAATCCAGACGTTTCGAAGATTTGACTCAGGGGTGTGAATAATTACAGTATCAGTCTATAAATTTGACATCAGATTATTGGAGAACCAAATGAAGCCGATACCGTTTTAAAAAGCCGATTTTTATATATACTGTATATATAAAAATTGGCTTTTTAAAACGGTATCGGCTTTATTTGGTTCTCCAATAATCGGTATCGGAGTTGAAAAATCCGAATCGGTCGACCTCTAGTGGAGACATTCAACTGCTGCATTCAAACTGCACTTGATGTATGCATGCCAACAACAACACTGGACAAGCCCTGGATGACTGACCAAATAAAGGCTGCCATCCGGAATAGAGAGAAGATTTTCAACAGATGGGGAAATGGAGAAAAACAATGAAATGGAGAAAATACAGAAACAAAGCGCAAATGCTTATCAAGGAAGCAAAGACAAACTACCACAAAACTGAAATCCAGGACCTAAAGAAGAAAAACTATAAGGAACGGCGGGACTTCATTAACAAAGAACTGGGACGAAAGAAAACATCAAAATGGAGAATACAGGTGGAGGGAATTGAAGATGACAATGTGGCTTATTTTTCCATTTCTTCTTTGCTGATGCATGGACAAGCACCCCACCTCTTGCCATCTTCCCCCTGCACCATGCCTACAAGGCAGGTTGAGCAGTGCAGCAGTGGCCAGATAAAGTAAGCTCTGACCATGTAAAGCACGTGGGTCTGATGGTATTCCAGCCTGGCTACTAAAAGAACATACAGAAGATCTAGCCCTTGTCATCACACACATAGATAACACCACCTACTGGCAGGGTGCCTACCTCCCAAAGTCCAGTACTACTACCGCCCTTGTGAAAGCCACACACTCCTGGCTGACAGCTACAGACTCCAGAAAACCACCAATGGTGAGGGTGTTACTGGATGATACAGTTGAAGTCGGAAGTTTACATATACCTCAGCCAAATACATTTAAACTCAGTTTTTCACAATTCCTGACATTTAATCCTAGTAAAAATTCCCTGTCTTAGGTCAGTTAGGATCACCACTTTATTTTAAGAATGTGAAATGTCAGAATAATAGTAGAGAGAATTATTTACTTCAGCTTTTATTTCTTTCATCACATCCCCAGTGGGTCAGAAGTTTACATACACTCAATTAGTATTTGGTGGCATTGCCTTTAAATTGTTTAACTTGGGTCAAATGTTTCGGGTAGCCTTCCACAAGCTTCCCACAATAAGTTGGGTGAATTTTGGCCCATTCCTCCTGACCAAACTGAGTCAGGTTTGTAGGCCTCCTTGCTCGCACACGCTTTTTCAGTCCTGCCCACAAATTGTCTATAGAATTGAGGTCAGGGCTTTGTGATGGCCACTCCAATACCTTGACTTTGCTGTCCTTAACTTCTTTATGATAGGGGGCAGCATTTTCACTTTTGGATGAATTGCGTGCCCATAGTGAACTGCCTCCTACTCTGTCCCAGATGCTAATATATGCATATTATTATTACTATTGGATATAAAACACTCTGAAGTTTCTAAAACTGTTTGAATGATGTCTGTGAGTATAACAGAACTCATATGGCAGGCAAAAACCTGAGAAAAAATCCAAACAGGAAGTGACAATTCTGAGACTGGTCAATGTTCAACTCATCGCCCATTCAATTCTATGTAAGATACTGTTTGCACTTCCTACGCCTTCCACTAGATGTCAACAGTCTGTAGAACGTGGAATGAAGCCTCTAGTGTGATGTGGGGCCGGATGGGAGGTATTTCAGTCATTGGTCTGGCAGAATGCGCGTTCCAAACGATATCGTCTTAATTTCCATAACTTCTAGAGACACAAAGGAATTCTCCGGTTGGAACGTTATTGGATAGTTATGATAACAACATCCTGAGGATTGATTCTCTACTTAGTTTGACCAGTTTATTCGACCTGTTATATAACTTTTTGAAGTTTTCGTCCGAGTTCGCCTGCATCTGCGCGAGCGTTTGGACATGTGRACTAAACATGCTAGCAAAAGTAGCTACTTAGACATAAGTAATGAACATTATCGAACAAAACAATGATTTATTGTGGAACTAGGAGTCCTGGGAGTGCATTCTGATGAAGATGATCAAAGGTAAGGGAATATTTATGATGTAATTTCGCATTTCTGTTGACTCCAACATGGCGGAGAAATGTTGTTATTTTTGAGCGCCGTCTCAGATTATTGCATGGTGTGCTTTTTACGTAATTAAAAAAAATTCTGACACAACGGTTGCATTAAGAACAAGTGTATCTTTAATTCTATGTAAAACATGTATCTTTCATCAAAGTTTATGATGAGTATTTCTGTTATTTGACGTGGCTCTCTGCAATTTCTCCGGATATTTTGGAGGCATTTCTGAACATGGCGCCAATGTAAACCGAGATTTGTGGATATAAATATGCACATTATTGAACAAAACATAAATGTATTGTGTAACATGATGTCCTATGAGTGCCATCTGATGAAGATCATCAAAGGTTAGTGATTGATTTTATCTCTATTTCTGCTTTTTGCGACTAGTATCTTTTGCTGGGAAAATGGCTGTGTTTTTCTGTGGCTATGTACTGAGCTAACATAATCATTTGGTGTGCTTTCGCCGTAAATCCTTTTTGGAATCAGACATGTGGGCTGGATTCACAACATGTGTAGCTTTAACGTGGTGTCTTTCATGTGTGATTTCATGAAAGATAGATTTTTATAGTAAGAACGTATTTTAATTTGGCGCGCTACATTTTTTCTGGCTTTTGGCCAAGTGGGACGCTACCGTCCCACATATCCCAGAGAAGTTAAAGGCACAGTCAACTTAGTGTATGTAAACTTCTGACCCACTGGAATTGTGATACAGTGAATTATAAGTGAAATAATCTGTCTGTAAACAATTGTTGGAAAAATGTATTGTGTCATGCACAAAGTAGATGTCCTAACTGACTTGACAAAACTATAGTTTGTTAACAAGAAATTTGTGGAGTGGTTGAAAACTAGTTTTAATGACTCCAACCTAAGTGTATGTAAACTTCCGACTATCAACTGTATGTCCAAAGCTCCTGCAACGTCTGTCTGACATTGAACCATGTCCAAGGTTACTAACCTGGTTCCACAGATACACCACCAGAAGAAGGAAGAGGGTGATGGCAAGTGCCACATTTAGCCCTTGGTCAGAGGTCACCTCTGGTGCCACAAGAGGACACTTCCATGGGCTTGGAGGCAAAGCAGCTGGAAGAGTGGGCCACATCCAACAACATATATTTTTCTAGAGACCATCCACAACCTGCACCACTAATCCTAGGAGGACAGGAAGTACCAGTGGTAACAACAACTAAGTATCATCTCGACTCGAACCACAGTGGTGACACACATGTGAAGCAGTCAGTAAGGAAGATCTCAAAACACCTGCACTTTGACTGTTCTTGCCAGAAATGGCCTACCCACTGATGATCTGGTCAAAGTATACACTACACTGGTCAGCCCTTGTCTGGAATATGGAGGAGGGCCTTGAGGATCATCTCCAGAGGTGGATTGGTCCAACTACAGCTCCCATCACTGCAGAGCAGTCCAACCACAGCTCCCCTCCACTGCAGAGCAGTCCGACCACAGCTCCCCTCACTGCAGAGCAGTCCAACAACAGCTCCCCTCACTGCAGAGCAGTCCGACCACAGCTCCCTCACTGCAGAGCAGGTCTGACCACAGCTCCCCTCACTGCAGAGCAGTCCGACCACAGCTCCCCTCACTGCAGAGCAGTCCGACCACAGCTCCCCTCACTGCAGAGCAGTCCAACCACAGCTCCCCTCACTGCAGAGCAGTCCAACCACAGCTCCTGTCACTGCAGAGCAGGCGAGAGCAGGCTGCAGTGCATCTGGTGAAGGACATGCACACTTTTGACCACTGAATGACCTGCTCCCTCCAAAAAGATGTAACTGCACCACAAGGCTCCTGAGAAACAGCCACGAACTATCCTGTATAACCGTCTGTACGAACCACCTGTGAAACTCCACTCTACCCACTGCTATCAGACTGTATATTAATTCTCCCAAAAATGATATTTTTAACAGTCACACTTTAATATTTCAATTTCCATCATGAAAAATGTCCTGTAATGTTTCAAGTGTTCTGTATTCTTTGTCTCGCGTATTATGTATGTATTTGAAAATGAGTGTTTTGCAATTATTAGTAATGTAAATTCTGCATTTATTCAGTTTTATCTGTGAGCAAGAATAAATGAACACACACACACACACCGATGCCCAGTGGAGCAGTGGCAGCTGTGCTCGTACCGTTATCCAATCAGGGTTAAATCATGCGTTGAGCGTTTCACAGACAGGACCCAAGGGCCCCCTTCACCACCTGAGTCTCACTGCCCTGCCCTGAGTCAGGACCACTAGACTTGACCTCAACTAGACTAGACCAACAGACTGGATCAGACCTAGATTAGACCTGACCCCAGGACTGGACCAGACCTCAACTAGACCACAGGACTAGACCACACCAAAGAAAAACACACCAGGGGACTAAACCAGACCGTTCACCGACAATAACCAAAACATCTAGACCGTTAAACCACTAAACAATGGGTTCCTCTCCATCTGTGTCTCGCAGAACTAGCCTGACCTAGATCACACCATAGTAGTTTTAAGACAAGGCTGAAAAGACTGTGTGTGAATCAAATCAAATGTTATTTGTCACATGCTTCGTAAACAACAGGTATAGACTAACAGTGAAATGCTTACTTACGGGCCCTTCCCAACAACGCATAGAGACAGAAAATACAGAAATAACAGAAAAGTTAAACACGTAATGATAAAAGTAATAATAAATACACAATGAGTAACAATAACTTGGCTCTATACATGGGGTACCAGTACCGAGGCAATGTGCAGAGGTACATATGTACATGTAACTAGGAATAATAAACAGATAATAAACAGTAGTAGCTGCGTATGTGATGAGTCAAAAGAGATTAGTGCAAGAAGGGTCAATGCAGATAGTCCAGGTAGCTACTTGGATAACTATTTAACTAACTATTTAGCAGTCTTGTGACTTGGGGGGTCGAAGCTGTTCAGGGTCCTGTTGGTTCCAGACTTGGTGCATTGGTACGACTTGCCGTGCAATAGTAGAGAGAACAGTCTATTACTTGGGTGACTAAAACTCTTCTATAACTTGAAGAGTTTTATAATATGTACCTGATGTTTGCATACTGCTAGTTGTGTGGAAAATGTCCAGATCAAACATGCTTTTTTAAAGATGAAATGTGAAGTTAGTTGTCTAAACTGGATCTGAGTAAAATCCAGACATTGCCTCGTAACTAGTTATGCCCAGAGAACTTGCCATAAAGACGGAAATGCCCCCTTCTGACCTGAGGGTATAAAACATGTGAGTTAAGAATTTACATATCAGACTAGATGGCCGCGCACTGCAGCCAAGGTCGAGGATTAGTCGCAACCCCAAAACGCAACACGAGGTTAAAGACAAAAGAAAAACTCTTAACAATCAATGCTATGGTTGAGAAGCTGTATCTAAGAAGGTGAATTCAAGCAGGACCACCCGGTTATTCTCTCCAAAGAATCATGGGGCTACACTGCTTTCATTCCACGCTGGAACCCTCTCCATGGCTGATTAGCCGTCCCTAGAAGACCCCTCTCACAGAACGAGGGCGAGGAAACAGACCACTAAGAGAAAGGACACTGACATCGAGTGGAATATCAGAGACTTACACCCGGTAACAACAGGTGCCGCCATCAGAGAAGGAGGAACTTGGTCCACGAAGAAATACCCCATCGGTGACCTTCGACAAGTAATTACATCATTATATTCTGACTCATAAGAGCGGCAGTTCGGTGGCAAGATCCGGACTCTTCGCTGGCCATGGCAGAACACTGACATTCCTGTCTTGCAGGAAATCACGCACAGAACGAGCAGAATGGCTGGTGGCATTGTCATGCTGGAGGGTCATGTCAGGATGAGCCTACAGGAAGGGTACCACATGAGGGAAGAGGATATCTTCCCTGTAATGCACAGCGTTGAGATTGCCTGCAATGACAACAAGCTCAGTCCGATGATGCTGTGACACACCGCCCCTGACCATGACGGACCCTCCCCCTCCAAATCGATCCCGCTCCAGAGTACAGGCATCGGTGTAACGCTCATTCCTTCGACGATAAACGCGAATCCGACCATCATCCCTGGTGAGACAAAACCGCGACTCGTCAGAGAAGAGCACTTTTTGCCAGTCCGGTCCAGCGACGGTGGGTTTGTGCCAATAGGCGACGTTGTTGCCGGTGATGTCTGGTGAGGACCTGCCTTACAACAGGCCTACAAGCCCTCAGTCCAGCCTCTTTCAGCCTATTGCGGACAGTCTGAGCACTGATGGAGGGATTGTGCGTTCCTGGCGTAACTCGGGCAGTTGTTGTTGCCATCCTGTACCTGTCCCGCAGGTGTGATGTTCGGATGTACTGATCCTGTGCAGGTGTTGTTGCACGTGGTCTGCCACTGCGAGAACGATCAGCTGTCCATCCTGTCTCCCGGTAGCGCTGTCTAGAAAGTCAGTAGAAAGGCCTCTTTAGTGTCCTAAGCTTTCATAACTGTGACCTTAATTGCCTACAGTCTGTAAGCTGTTAATGTCTTAACTTTTTAGGGATAGGGGGCAGAATTTTCACTTTGGATGAATAGCGTGCCCAGTGAACTGCCTCCTACTCTGTCCCAGATGCTAATATATGCATATTATTATTGCTATTGGATATAAAACACTCTGAAGTTTCTAAAACTGTTTGAATGATGTCTGTGTATAACAGAACTCATATGGCAGGCAAAAACCTGAGAAATCCAACCAGGAAGTGGGATATCTGAGGTTGGTCGATTTTCAACTCATTGCCTATTGAATTCCCAGGGGGATATGGATCTGTTTGCACTTCCTACGGCTTCCACTAGATGTCAACAGCCTGTAGAACCTTGAATGAAGCTTCTACTGTGATGTGGAGCCAGATGAGAGGGGAATTAGTCAGTGGTCTGGCAGAGAGCCAGGTCCTGGTCCTGGCATTCCACATGATATCGACTTGCGTTCCATTACTTCTATAGACACAAAGTAATTCTCCGGTTGGAATGTTATTGAATATTTATGATAACAACATCCTAAAGATTGATTCTATACTTAGTTTGAAATGTTTCTACGACCTGTAATATAACTTTTTGAAGTTTTCGTCCGACGTTCGCCTGGACCTGCATGAGCATTTGGATATGTGTACTAAACGTGCTAACAAAAATAGCTACTTGGACATAAGTAATGGACATTATCGAACAAAACAACAATTTATTGTGGAACTTGGATTCCTGGGAGTGCATTCTGATGAAGATCATCAAAGGTAAGGGAATATTTATAATGTAATTTCGTATTTCTGTTGACTCCAACATGGCGGAGAAATGTTGTTTCTATCTGAGCACCGTCTCAGATTATTGCATGGTTTGCTTTTTCCGTAAAGTTTTTTTGAAATCTGACATAGCGGTTGCATTAAGAACAAGTGTATCTTTAATTCTATGTAAAACATGTATCTTTCATCAAAGTTTATGATGAGTATTTCTATTATTTGATGTGGCTCTCTGCAATTTCTCCGGATATTTTGGAGGCATTTCTGAACATGGCACCAATGTAAACTGAGATTTTTGGATATAAATATGCACATTATCGAACAAAACATACATGTATTGTGTAACATGATGTCCTATGAGTGTCATCTGATGAGGATCATCAAAGGTTAGTGATTAATTTTATCTCTATTTCTGCTTTTTGTGACTCCTATCTTTGGCTGGGAAAATGGCTGTGTGTTTTTTGGACTTGGAGGTGATCTAACATAATCATATGTTGTGTTTTCGCTGTAAAGCATTATTATTATTATTTTTAAATGTTTTTAAATCGGACACGATGGGTAGATTAACAAGATATTTATTGGACTTGTTAATGTGTGAAAGTTACATATTTCAAAAAAATATTTTAGAATTTCCCGCGCTGCCTTTTCAGCGGAATGTTGTTGAGGGGTTCCGCTAGCAGAACGTGTGTCCTAGAAAGGTTTTAACGACCGTTCCACAGGTGCATGTTCATTAATTGTTTATGGTTCATTGAACAAGCATGGGAAACAGTGTTTAAACCCTTCACAACGAAGATCTGTGAAGTTATTTGGATTTTTACGAATTAGCTTTGAAAGACAGGGTCCTGAAAAAGGGACGTTTCATTTTTTGCTGAGTTTATATACGGTCTCTGTGGGGACGAAGTCCTCGATGCACTTATTATTGAAGTATGGGTGTGTGTGTATCCATCTGTTTGTGTTTCCTCATTGTTTCCAATCTATTTAAACCTAGGAGCCCAAGACTTCAGTAAAACACCTACACTTCTCTCTCACTCACTCACTCAACTCTGAATAGAGAGAAAGCTGAGTGAGCCAAAGCCAACCCCATTTCAGAGCCACTCTAAAACCCCCCCTGAGTCCTTAGGGGAACTCTGCATGCTCTGCCTGGCTATATTTCCTCTCCGTTTCCTCTTTCCTCCGAGTCTGGCTGACGAATGGGAATTGTAAAAGCCATATTTAACATAGAAACAGTTTGGTTCTCTCTGTGAGTTTAACGGACACACTTGTGTTGTTTTCTACAGCTCTGAATGACTGACTGACATCCAGGGGAAAAACTGCCCCATGGGCCCTTGACAGAGAAGAGAATCTGGAAGTGAGGACACACACTCCTAATACTGCTAACACACCCCTAACAACCTTTTAAAGGTTACTACAAGCTCCACTCCGTTGACCTACATGTCTGGGATGATGGTGTTGATGTGAGCCATGACCAGCCTTTCAAACCCTCTCTGCATCATTAAGCAGCATGGTAGACCAGATGTTAAGGCTACTGAGGTACTGTAGACATATTTCTGGTGATTAGATGGTTATTATAAAAGTATGATCATACCCTTCACAGGTCACTGAAGTGTGTGTGTGTGTGTGTGTGTGTGTGTGTGTGTGTGTGTGTGTGTGTGTGTGTGTGTGTGTGGTGTTGTGTGTGTGTGTGCTGGGAGGTCTTATACAACAGGAGGCACAAGCAGAAGTGCATTAGCTCTACACGTCTGCAGGTACGGGACCTAACCTCAGAAGTACATACTTGCCACTGTACGTCACCTCTACCACACACAACACACACACACACACACACACACACACACACACACACACACACACACACACACACACACACACACACACACACACACAACACACAACACACGCGCACGCACGCACGCCACACCACACACACACGCACACACACACACACGCACACCCTCTCAAACAGACAATGTTTGAAGTTAAAGCAGTAGTGAAGGTGTCAGTCCTTGTTAAATCAACAAACACCTCCACACACATACACAACTAGCCGACAAATTCATTCACCCTCTCACACGCACACACACCCCGACACACACAAACACAGTCCCTCCCTCACCACGTCTATGATCTGCAGCAGAGTCATTCCCAGCTCCACCAGAAGAGGAGAGGAGTCGTTGATCACTGGTCTCTCCAGACGGTTGTAGTTGGCCATCAGCTCCTTGTACAGTCTGCGCTGGTGCTCCCCCTGTAGGGACCCTGGGGAACAACAAGGGAACCAGTGAGAGTTCGTTAGTAAATAAAAATGTATATTCTACAGTTTCTCAGTTGGCTGGGTGGGAAGGGGTCAGTGGCGATTAGGATGATGTGTTTGCTGGACCAGCATTCATCCACCTTGCCTCTTCTCCTCCCTCTGTCCCACTGATCCCATTAAGATCCATCTCTAAAGCTGAGGCCAGGGGAGAGGAGAGGAGAGGAGAGGAGAGGGCTAAACCACCTGCAGCACTGGTCAGTTAAGGACAATGGACATTAAAACACACAGGCATCACAGTTGCGTTCGTCTTAGGGCCAACTGGCACCACAACACTGGTCATTAACTGATCCTAAAAGGGAGTTTGTTCAGAACGATGGCTAAACAGATGCATGGCCTAAATGTGTTCTCCTCAATACATGAGAGAGAAATGAATACATAACCGAAATGTGCAGACAGAGTTCACAAGAGAACACTCCAGTCCTAGACACACTGTTGGGGTTGGGGGTTGGTTCATAGACAACTGTATAGATAAGAGGCAAGCAGTGGTAGTCTTACAGTACATGTTGGCTTTGGATTCACACCTCTCGCCCCATTGCACAGCCAACACCAGGAAGGGCAGACTGCGGAAAACAAGCACTGCTGCTCACATACATGCACAGACAGTCTCATATGCATGTAAGAGAGAGAAAGAAAGAAAGAAAAGAGAGGGAGGGAACGAGAGAGAGAGAGAAAGAATAGAGAGAAAGGAGAGAGAGACAGAGAGAGAAATGAGAGTGTCTCTGTCCCAGCGTGTTGCTGATGAGGTCCATTAGGGCCATAATGAGGTTATAGCAGGACAGGACTCTATTGGGAGTTCAGAGGGGGAAAGAGAGAAAGGTCGTGTCTACACTTGATACTAACATGTGACTTCTGCGATCAGAATAGGAAGATCGCATTGAAAAGACGGGTTTAGACGCACAAAAGTGGCTTTGTGGTCTGATTGTGTTCAGATCTGTCTGACCACTTCAGGAGCTGATCAGGGATGCGTTGTGTGTGGATTTCTCCTCAGTCTGGACACAATCAGGCTACCGAAAGCATATAGAGTGGGCGACGTCATCAGAGCTCCTCCCACAAGTCTCCAGAAAAATGTTGTTTTGGGACCGAGAGGCACCGCTTCATTATAACGTTGGAGGAAGTACGTTCCTAGCATGTGAGGAACGTGTTTGCTGGACTCCTAAATGCTAGCCAGCTAGCTAATAAAAATAAAAAATTGGGCTAGACTTAGGCTGATCTATTTTCAATCCCTTTAGCGTTGCTTGCTAGCTACAGAGGTTAGCCGGCTAGTTAGCTACAGTAGTTAGCTACTGCCATCGGTTGCTGTTGCGTTATCATATTTAGCCTATTCCACCGTTTGTAGAATGCATAGTGGCATTTGAATATAGCGCGGGAAAAGGGAATCCGGACACACTGTGGACACATTTAAATGTAGGTTCATGACGAGTTCAGGACTCCATGATCAGAACTCCATGATCAGAATACTAAAGCTGCATGAAGTGTCAAGTCTAGACACGGCCAGAGAGGGGGAGAGAAACCCGACCATCGCAGCACACTGACACTTACCCACTTCTTCATACAGCCGCGTACTTAAACATCTATCTATGCATCTATATACTATATCTATACACCCATACTTCATATCCATACACCTGTATATACACACCTTCTTTACAGCACCCATGTTGCACACAGCCTTTGATAACAGTGGTTAAAAGGGCTATCCATACTCACATCAATACATACAACGTGTGTATTGATATAACTATTAGCAATTCAGCACCTGCTGTATAAGGCACAGCCCTACGGGTTCTGAAAAGATGTTGAGATTATGTAATCTACATACTGCACATCCATATTTGTCCATAATGCACATCATTGCGTCATTGCATGTCTCCCGCATAATATGCAGCTTTGCAGAAACATCCCCCCTTCCACTCACCCTCTCTCATGTTTTATTCCTCTCTGATATATTAAGATGACATTCCTCTGGGACTGTCACCTTGTCGTGGTGGGGGGGCTTTTGTACCTTAATGACCCCTTAGTGCTATGCCGGTGGGAGGTAACTCCCGGCAGGGCAGGTCTAACTCGTGGTGTAAAGCACCTAAGTAAAATTTATATAAAGTACTACTTAAGTCGTTTTTTTGTATGTGTACTTTCCTATTTATATTTTTGCCAACTTTTACTTCACTACATTCCTTGAGGAAATAATGTACTTTTTACTCCATACATTTTCCCTGACACCCAAAAGTACTCGTTACATTTTGACAGAACAATTGTCAAAGTCATAAGGAATTTGAAATGATTTATACTTTTGATACTTAAGTATATTTTAGCAACTCCATTTACTTTTGATACTTAAGTATATTTAAAACCAAATATTTTTAGAGTTTTACTCAAGTAGTATTTTACTGGGTGACTTTCACTTTTGCTTGAGTCATTTTCTATTAAGGTATCTTTACTTTTAATAAAGTACTTTTTCCACCACTGGGTCTAACAAACTACTTTTCTTCTAGGGCGAGGGTTCAGATGAAGGACAGTCTGCCTCTAGATCATGGAGCCTTAAAGGAAAATGATCTACGACCACTGCAGAGAACAGTGAACACAGCTGCCTTGCTACTCTTCTTTTTATTTAACCCTTATTTTACCAGGTAAGTTGACTGAGACACATTCAGTTACAGCAATGACCTGGGGAATAGTTACAGGGGAGAATGAGCCAATTGGAAATTGTTTTAAAACTTATTATAGAAACCGAAACCACGGACACTCAACCTCTCCAAAACCTGGGATGAACAGACTAGCCTAGAAGGGTGCCAATGAATCCCGTGAACCAAACTCACCTGAAAGCCAAGGGGAGGAAGAGTGTACTACAGCTCAAGTGAAGAGTGAGAATTGGATGCTGGAACGTCAGACCAGTACACCAGTCAGGGAAGCTGTCACAACTAGCCAGAGAGATGAGAAGATACAACTTGAGCACCTGAGTCTGTGAAAGCAGATGGAACACTTTCGGGAAAATAACAACCACTACGGGTGAAACCTTCCTTTACTCTGGAAATGCAAATGAAGAAAAAAACCAACACACACATGGAGTTGGACTACTTCTGTCAAAAGATGCAGCAAAGAGCCTCATTGAGTGGGAGCCAGATAGCCAGACATAGCCAGATTTACACGTAAAGGGCGGACCATTACAATCATACACTGCTATGCTGCAACCAACTCATCTGACTTTGCAGAGAAAGACGCCTTCTATCAACAGCTACAGACAGTTATTCCAAAAGTACCCAAGAGAGACATCCAAATTCTACTGAGGGACACAAATGCCAAGATTGGAAAGGACAACGACAACTGGAGAGGCACAATGGGGAGAGAGAGTCGAGGACAGATGATCGAGAATGGTCTGCTCTCTCAACGAGCTGGCAGTCGGAGGAAGTCTCTTCCCACACAAACCCACCAACAATGCCACATGGGTATCCGTGGACCACCGAACAGAAAACCAGGTTGATCACATAACAATAACCAGAAAATGGAGGAGAGTGTTCCTGGATGTCAGAGTCAAAAGAGGGGCTGACATGGCCTCAGACCATCACCTCCTGGTAGGAAGAATCAGGATGAAGTTGGCAGTAAAGAGGAAGGTGGACAGTAGGGTGCAGAGGCGATTTGAGACCAGAAAACTACAACATAGCCAGATACGCCAGGAATGGGGAATATCTCTACGACACAGATTTCAAGCATTGGCCGAGGGAGAAAACACAGATGACAAGTGGTCAAGATGCAAGAACGCCATCACAAGCACTTGTGAAGAAGGCCACAGGGAAGATAGGAGAAAATACTGGATCACAGATGACACCTGGGAAAGAAATGAGGGAGACCGAACTCAAACTCAACTGGGAAATCGATGACTCCATGAGATAAAGTCTGTGGCAGGAACACCAAGATGGAGATAGGGTGGTCAAAAAGAGGTGCTAGAGGGACAAGAAAGCACACACTGAACAACATGCTAGCAAGGTGGAGGTGGTAGCCAAACAACACAACTCCAAGATCACCAGATAGCGGGCTGGGAAGAACAGGATCCGAAGCCACCCCATCAGAGACGAACTGGGAACCCTTCTTACCAAATAATCCCAACAACTGGAGCGCTGGACTGTACACGTCGAGGAAATCCTAAACAGGCCTCCACCTGACTTAACCCCAGACATCGTGGAAGCAACAGAAGACCAGGTTTGATTGTCACAGTCCCCAAGAAAAACAACCTCAGTGAGTGCAAAAACTGGAGCGGAATCCCGCTCCTCTCAATCCCCAGCAAAAACCTCTGTCGGATCATATTGGATAGGATGCAGGACTCAAAAAGAGACTCCGAAATGTGAATGTGAATCTGTGAATGTGAATCTATGTGAATCTGATCAGGAGTATGTATGAAGTGTTGACAGGCCAACTCACCCCCAACCGAAAATGTCACATCAAAACTGGAGTACGCCAAGGCTGCTTATCATCTCCCTTTGCTTTTCTAATAGCCATCGACTGGACCATGACGAGAACCACAGCACATCAAAAAACAGGGAGCCAGTGGAGCCCATTCACTCAACTGGAGGACCTGAGATTAGCAGATGACCTGGCTCTGGTCTCTTGATTGACTATAAGATTGACTATAAGAAAACAGCAGACAACTTGGCCTCAAAATAAATGTGGTAAAGACCCAGACACTGACAACAAAAAACACCAAATCCCCAAAACTCAGCATAGACGTGGAAACGATTGAAAACGTCTATCTTGGAAGCAACATCAGCACTGACGGGGGATCTGACAAGGATGTAGAGCCATGCCTTCAGGACACTCCACCTCCTATGGCTCTCATCACAGCTCTCCACAAACACCAAGAGCTGCATCTTCAACACAACATGTCGAATATGTTCTCTATGGAAAAACACCCAATCCCTAACCAATAAACTACAAGTCTTTATCAACAACTCCCTGTGTCACATTCTGGATATGGTTGCCAAGCAAAATATCCAACCATGACTCGTGGAAGAAAATTCAACAGGAGCCCATACGCAATGCAATCAAGAGATGGATTGAACATCCACTCAGAAAAGACACATTAAACATAACAAGACCAGCGCTGGACTACAACCCTCAAGGAAAAAGAAAGCAGGGAACGCCAAAAAACAACTGGAGACGCTCCACTCTTCAAGAACTGAGTCAAGCGGGGCTCCGGCTAGAAGCAAAAGCCCTCGCACGGAAGAGAGTGAGGTGGAGAGCCCATGGTGGATGCCCTAATGCTCCCGAAGTGGTTTAAGTCAAGTAAGTCAAGATATATGAAGAGGGGATTATAATCACGCACCTAAACTAATACATTTAATGATGACAGACTAAAAATGTTCCAAATTGCACCCTATTCTATTTAGGCCCTGATCAAAAGTAGTGCACTACACAGGGAATAGGGAGCCATTTGAGACGTACCCTCTCACACTCCAAGCTCTAGCAGAGGAATGAATGCCTTGTTAAATGACTTACAGGGTGGGATGTGGTAATCTAATGAAACATGTTAAACAAATGTCAGTATGGTGTAAGACAGCATACACCGGGACTCTGTAAGCATTCAGGCTATTCTATCCTCTTGTTTTTCTTGAATTCACYTTGCTAATTAAACAGTTATGAGAAGCAGGGAGGGTGGTGCTCCATCTAGCAGACACAGCATGGTGCTCTGCCAAACACAGAGAGAGGAAGGGAAGGAACGCAGAAAGCCATGTCTTAGATAACAACCGTGAGAATCTCAATTCAATTCAAGGAGCTTTATTGGCATGGGAAACATATGTTTACATTGCCATAGCAAGTGAAATTAATAAACAAAAGTGAAATAAACAATAAAAATGTAGCATTACACAAGTTCCAAAAGAATAAAGACATTTCAAATGTCATATTATGTCTATATACAGTTTTGTAGCAATGTGCAAATAGTTAAAGTACAAAAGGGAAAATAAATAAATATGGGTTGTATTTACAATGGTGTTTGTTCTTCACTGGTTGCCCTTTTCTTGTGGCAACAGGTCACAAATGCTGTGATTGCACACTGTGGTATTTCACACAATAAATATGGGAGTTTATCAAAATTGGATTTCTTTTCAAATTCTTTGTGTCTGTGTAATCTGAGGGAAATATGTGTCTCTAATGGTCATAAATTTGGCAAGAGGTTAGATCTGTCTCTCTCTCCATCTTCTCCACCTCTCTCTCTCACCATCTCCCTCTTCATCTCTCCTCCCTCTCTCTCCCCCATTAAAACAGTTTGATAGCTTACTCGTTAAAATTATTTCGTTACACAGCTGCAGGGAGGATTGCAGCAGGCTCCTTGACTGACAAAGTCAAATCCATGTCCGCTTGGTTCAGGTTGGAGTCACAAACAACACAGATTCACAGAACACACACACTCATATTCCTCCTTGTCTCCCATCTCATGATATTCAGAGCTTCTCTGAAGAAGAAATGATCTCTTTGGTCTCAGTGTCTGTCACACACACTCATACACTCACACACAAGAGGAGAGTCAAATGCCACCTCCTTTTTTCCTCTTACTAACCAAGGAGTCGATAGGCCTCCGCCAACTCCTCTCTTTCGCCTCCGGAAGGAGTGGTGGGGAGGAGTGTGTTAAGAGATACAGTGTCTCTGTCTCTCGTTATATTTCTCTGTTTCTATCTCTTTGTGAGACCAACGTCTAACAGTGATTGGTTATTCTTTTCTTTCTTTTTTCTTTTCATTGTTAGGCTACATCTGTCCTGGCTACATCTGTCCTGGCTACATCTGTCCTGGCTACATCTGTCCTGGCTACATCTGTCCTGCCTACAGCTGTCCTGCCTACAGCTGTCCTGGCTACATCTGTCCTGCCTACAGCTGTGTGCTACATTCGACTGAGGGTGTCACGAATCTATTCTTAATGCTCTAATAATTCTAGCAACAACAAATAAAATTATTGAGTAAAACTGTTTATTGAAAATACATTTTGTAATTGAAGCAATGTTAGCCAGTCATTTTATCGTTGATCATGAAAATATAGGAAATGTATCAGTTTGTGGTCAAACGACCATTCATCTGGTTTTGGTGCCAAACTTCTGTTTACGTCTCCAATAGGCTATTCTTCCATTCGAGCACTTGCCGATTAAAAGTGACTATAAATCACTATAAAGTGATCATGTTTAAGAATTAAAATGCTTAAGTTAAAGGGGAGTTTCACCCTGGCTCTGCCACGGCATATAGTCATTACTCTATTAACAACATTATGTTTTATCATAAACATCAACATTATCCAAACCACAAGCTACAAGCTACAACTAGTACATTTTCATTTCACTGGTAGAATCAGGAAGTGTCCCTGTGTATTCGTCTGCTCATAGTGAACCACTAAGTCCGGCATTCATAGCAAATCCTGATACCACCCTGATACACACCCTTGGGTGAGCCCACAAACATTTTTATTTTTAATATTTTTATTTATTTATTATTCTTTTTTTCTTTATATATTATTATTTATTATTATTTATTTTCTTTCTCCAGCTTTTCTGCTACATATACATACATTTTACATATACATTTTGCATACATGGTACTTTTATATAAAGCAGTCACATAACAATAATATATTACCAAACATGAGCTCTTTAATCCCACCCCTCAGCCACTATCAGCCCATCCCACCTATCACCATAGACCACCCTCGTTTGGTTTCCATGTGTCATATATTTTTCAATTGTGCTGTGATGTTTTACATAATTCTTTTATCTTTCTAATCGGATCCACAGATTGTGAGCTAAAGATGAAAACCTTTCCTACGAGTATTATTGTATTATTTATTGACTGACTATGGCTTTCCAGATCACCCAACACTGCTATTTGTAAGGTTAATTTTAAGTGCATGTTGTGATTTCTTTAACCATTTGTAACGCTCGTCTGATGAAGAAGGAGTGGACCAAAGCGCAGCGTGGTACGTGTTCATAATATGTTAATAAATTAGAACACTTGAACAAAAATAACAATGAGACAAACTAACAGTTCTGTAAGGTAACTAAACAGAAAACAACTACCCACAAACCCAGGTGGGAAAAAGGCTACCTAAGTATGATTCTCAATCAGAGACAACGATAGACAGCTGCCTCTGATTGAGAACCACACCCGGCCAAACACAAAGAAATAGAAAACATAGAAATAAAGAAACTAGAATGCCCACCCTAGTCACACCCTGGCCTAACCAAAAGAGAGAATAAAAGCCTCTCTATGGCCAGGGCGTGACAAAGTCCCCTCCAAAGGTGCGGACTTTGGCCGCAAAACCTGACTCTAAAGGGGAGGGTCCGGGTGGGCTTCCTTTACGGCGGCGGCTCTGGTGCCGGACGTAGACCCCCCTCCGCCTCTGGCTCCTCCCACTTTGGTGGCGTCTCTGGTGCGGGGACCCTCGCCGCCGACCCCGGACTGGGGACCCTCGTAGCGGACTGGGGACCCTCGTAGCGGACTGGGGACCCTCGTAGCAGGCCACGGACTGGGCACCCTCGTAGCGGGATTGGGGACCCTCGTAGCGGGCCCCGGACTGGGCACCCTCGTTGCGGGCCCCGGACTGGGCACCCTCGTTGCGAAACTAGACTGCCCACCCTAGTCACACCCTGGCCTAACCAAAATAGAGCATAAAAGCCTCTCTATGGCCAGGGCGTGACACCATTCCTGAACCTGTGACCAGAGATAAGTTACATAGGGGAATATCAGAATACATGATCTATTGATTCTGTCTCTTCACAGCAACATCTACAGAGCTGAGATTGTTGTATGCCCCATATATATAGCATTCTGTTGGGTGCAAGAAGTTCATATAATAATTTAAATTGAAAAACTCTTGAATCAAGTATCATTTTTTGTACCAGTTCATTAACCATGTGAGAGTGCCCAGAAACTTGGTTCATGGCGTTGTTAACTTCAAACGACCAACACACTGTAATCTCAGAACTTCTCTAAGCATTTTTTTTAACGTTTGTTTTTCACTAACGTTTGTCATTATGCCCGTATGGTGTTCTGTCTGGCTGTGCTAATTACAAACAAGCGCCTAAATGAGTTATCTTTCACCGTTCTACCTACCAGAGATTTACCCGGATGCTGCCAGTGGTTTGCGGCAATCAAGAATGATGCTTACGGTGACCAAAGATTATCAGAGTGATTTTCTGGCTGAACGGATGGGGAATCCATTTAGACGACAGCTGAGAAGTGATGCGATACCATCGTTTTCTCCCTTCACAACAAAATGGAAGATTCTCGATTAGAGGTACGCATCACTGTGAATTAATTTTACCTATGCCATGGTAGTCACTACTAGACTGGTAGCTACCTTCAGCAGAATAAACATGTTTGTCTGTTCGTTCTATCTTTTACTAATGTTAGCTAACATAAGCTAGCTAACATTAGCAAATAAGAGTAACTTCATCTGGTAGCCATCTATTCCACCCTTGTCTGGGAAAAAAACTGAATTGTCAATATATCTAACTCACTCTCTGTGTGTTGGTAGGAGTTATGAATGTGTATAAATTGTATAAGGTTGATTAGTAGGTGCTCAGCTGGCTAGCAATCTTGCTGCCAATTTAGTGGCGCTAACAGCAAGCTAACAATATTAAAATGTCCATGTTAGGTGTGCTAAGCTAGCCAGTCTAATAGAGATCAATACAACTAGTGGGGTGGTTCAATTGTGTATTGTTGAGTGTTTTGTTGTAGGTGGTACATAATCTGATTCCACCAGCATGTGTTTCCAACCCCAAGCTCTGCACAAGGTGGAGGTAAATTGGGAAAAATATTTACAAGCTGACGGCTAAGATAGCTCAATTTACAGTAAGCATGGCATAAACATGAATTGGGTACTGTTTGTATSTGTTATGMGGTTACAGGTGGTTAGATGTAGCCTGAGGACCACAGAGAACCTTCCAGAACATGAAATCAATTTAGTCTACCCCTTTTATCTTTTGACCTTTTCTTTTTGTAAATCTCAGGTTATCTGGAGTGCTTCCACAGCCCKTGCTGAAAAATACCCCAAAGCGGCGGCATTTTGGGTACACGAGCATGAGGAAGAGGACAACCCTTGTGATTATGGAGCACAACAAGATTGTGGGACAAAAGGGGGGACAAAAGGTATAAAATCAAGACTACAACAGTAATGACACAACCACCTCATTATTTTTCTCTGCAGATTCTCAAAACACAATACAAACACACGTCTACAAAAATCCCCTGCTACTATTGACAAGAATGATCTGTCAAAGTCAATGGGGGGATTACAGATAGGTCTTTGAGATGAGGGAGGGGGTTTTGGTTGTGCTTATGGAACAGTATAGTTCCGTCCCTCTCCTCGCCCCTACCTGGGCTCGAACCAGGGACCCTCTCAACACATAGACAACAGTCACCCTCGAAGCACCGTTACCCATCGCGCCACAAAAGCCGCGGCCCTTGCAGAGCAAGGGGAACAACTACTTCACGGTCTCAGAGCGAGTGACGTCACCGATTGAAACGCTATTAGCGCGCACCACCGCTAACTAGCTAGCSATMTCACATCYGTTACACTTAGAGACAGTAAATGTATTGTTTTGTAAGGGAACGATTGAAAGGTGCCATTTCTACTCAATCTCCCATACACAACAACACATACTGTGTAAGAACTGCCCCCTTAAGAATTTTCACACCTTCTGTAGCCCCCCAGCCCATTCCCTTTGATGACTAATCTTTCCTCTCAAAAGCAGCTCCCAATGTCCCTCATCGTCCCTAAACAATACAAAAGTCTTTCTCTAAACACGTAGGTCCCAATCGGTTGACAGCTTTACCAACTGAATTTGAATCATGGGAAAGCCAAATAAAAAATGGATAAGAAAAGGCAATTGASTTTGYCATTTTTCAAGTCCAAAAAATCCAGAGAAAGATGGTGAATCCAACCCAGAACGAGCCAAAGAAATGTCAGTGCTGGAGGAGAGGAGTGAACGGCAAACTGTTCCTAATGGCGATGCTAATCCCACCGGTTCAGCATCACCACCGGCAGCTCCACTAGCTAGTAGGCCTACTAGCGAGTCAGACTCAGTGGGAGACCTGGGGGGAGGGGGGCAGTGCATCCACCGATGAAGTGCWCGGAGCAGGTGCAATTTGCAAGCAAACGTATAACCCCTGGCTGGTCATGCATAATTCAAAGTTGGGCTGTACAACATGCAAAAAGGTAGGGAGCTTGGGTCTAGAAATGAGGAAATAAACGAGCAAAAGAGTGGGTGGAATGTACAGCAGATTAACATCAATGCATCAGATGTAAAAACAAAGAGCCCTCAGAAAAAAYGMRRTTWAAKKWMMRRMYAKCWAYGSSSKWTTMGMMGSKYSKAYMRKYGMTWAKKKKAAAAAAAAAAAAAAAAWMTAATGACACTACAGCCAGAGTCTTCAGAACAGCCATAAAAGGAGGATAAACATCACAGCCACATGCCCGCTCATGGCTATGAGCAATCGCCATCACCCTGCCCTATCCCATCTGGACAAAAGGAATACCTATGTAAGAATGCTGTTCATTGACTACAGCTCAGCATTCAAAKCCATAGTACCCTCCAAGCTCATCATCAAGCGGGAGGCCATGGGTCTCAACCCCGCCCTGTGCAATTGGGTCCTGGACTCTGACGGGCCGCCCCCAGGTGGTGAAGGTGGGAAACAACATCTCCACTTCGCTGACCCTCAACACTGGGGCCCCACAAGGGTGCGTGCTCAGCCCCCTCCTGTACTCCCTGTTCACCCACGACTGCGTGGCCATGCACGCCTCCAACTCAATCGTCAAGTTTGCAGATGACACAACAGTAGTGGGCTGTATATAGCCTGTCTTTCTACTGTTGTTTTATTTCTTTACTTACCTATTGTTCACCTAATACCTTTTTTGAACTATTGGTCAGAGCCTGTAAGTAAGCATTTCACTGTAAGGTCTACCTACACCTGTTGTATTCGGCGCACGTGACAAATAAACTTTGATTTGATTTGCACTGTTGGAACTAGAAGCACAAGCATTTCGAAACCCTAGCATTAACATCTGCTAACCATGTGTATGTGACCAATAACATTTGATTTCAATTTGAAGTTGACTCTCAGGAGTTAAATGGACTTGACATGGGGAGAGTCATTGTGGGAGGTTTTGAAAACTAAGGTAGGACATTTTTTTTCACTTTACCTTCACAGCACAGAACAAGTTTGTAACCTGAATATACGCCTCATATTATCACATAGGCAGGATGCCTATATATTCTCATATGTGTGTRCTGCTGTAGCCTACATTTGATTTATTTTATTTGTTCTACTGCTACATTGATGTCTTGAAAATGATATGAAATTGGGGTCRTGTAAGCCCCACAGCTGAGTATATGTGCATATGGCGGGTGTTCTGCAGTGTCGTCTAAACATTTTGCTGTACATTGATGTCTAGAAAATTAGGCTATAAGAAATTCWGACTTGTGTAAGCCCTGCAGGTATTCTCAAGTTTGTGGACATACTGCAGTGACGTCTAAAATAATTAAAATTAATTAGCACCTTGGAAAGTGCTGTCCGTTTCACCACCATAAATAGTAGGCTACTTGGCTGCTACGTAGTGTTTGACACTTTTTTTCTCAARGTGTTCCGGTACCTCAGAGCCTGCCGGATAACCCCTCCCCCTCTCACTATGGTGTTCCAGGATCTCCCGATTTACAAATGAAGCACTGGACATGATAACAGACACCTGTCTCAATCAATGTGAGTAAATAACTTACTCAGCTCGCTAGCCACTGTATTTGTCATCTTTTTATTTTTTTAAATTTCACCTTCATTTAACCAGGTAGGCTAGTTGAGAACAAGTTCTCATTTACAACTGCGACATGGCCAAGATAATGCAAAGCAGTGTGACACAAACAACAACACAGAGTTACACGTGGAATAAACAAATGTACAGTCAATAACACAATAGAAAAATCTATGTACAGTGTGCAAATGAGGTAAGATTAGGGAGGTAAAGGCAATAAATAGGCCATATTGGCGAAGTATTTACAATATAGCAATCTGCCCTCTTGGTGCTGGCATCGGCTGTAGCTGAGCTTCTACCGTTAGCTAAATCCAACTCTGTGTTTCGAATCCTCTTCTCTACCACTGAAAACAAACCCAGATTTCACCAGGGTGATGATGACAATAGCCCATTGAATGACATTATCCTAGAGCTAATGTCCCAACAACACTTTAGAAATGTCAATATTAAAATAAAATATAGCAATATATAATAATATAAAATGCTATTAGAAATGTGTTATACAAACACTTTTATCAGACCTGATGAATGCCSTATCAACTGATTGAAAGTGGACTGACAGGTGGATATTGTAGATAGATGGATATCGAGTAAAGAAATTACGTGAATTTTTTTCTCCATCCTTGACCCTGATTGGTTAGAAAAAAGGGAGGGCCCTGTGAGAGGGGAAATGAGCGGTCCCATATAGACAGTGTGAGAAAGATAGAAAAMGAGAGATTTATTAGAGATACTGTAGGTGAGTGTGAAAGAAAGAGAAATACCTCCTTGAAGTGGTGAAACTCAATATTTACATGTGTGCCTATCAAGGGGATGAAAACAGAGGCGGAGAAAGTGAGAGAAGAAGAGATACGGAGATTAAGTGAGTGGCCAGTAACGCACTGTCCTAATCTCTCTCTAACTCACCCTGACACGTTTTGTGACTTACACCGTAAAGCTATGTCTCTCTCACTCTCTTTTAAGGCGTCCGCTTGCTTCTCACTCGAAACTGTTCGGAACAATTTGTAACGTAAACTCACGTAAACTTGTACATCGCCTTGGTCCGTACAATTGCCCTTATTTTAGCGCCCCAAAAATGTAATACTTCCAGATCAACTGTAATGTCAATACCYTTGTAAAGCACAATTTCTCCCCTTTCCAACAAAATCAATTACATGACCTAAACACTGCRCGTTTCTGCATAATTCAAGCAGGCAATGAGCCCCGTCGGGTCTTTTTAAAAATGGCGGGTGGGGAAGCGAAACTAATGCATGATAGTGAGAAGGACAGATGCCGTGTGGGAAAATGGCTTTTTTCACTCGATCTGTCCAACTTATCACCTTATCGCCTCTAAAATGTAAATAAAACACTATAAAGAGTTTATATAATGTGTCATTACATACCTATTTGAAAGTTTGTGTCGAATTTGAAATCGGGTTTTTAGGGTGGTGCTAAAGTGATCTTAGAAGTAAACAGCGGCTTTGAGAATGATGATCACATGCAATGATGCCGAAAAAAATGACTAGGTATCCCCCCTTACCCCCATCACTGTCCATMTCTTGTTTTTAAACGATGAGAGAAGTGCTACACCTGGTGGAGAGAGATTGTAAGACAGAAATAGTTGCTTTATGCGTGCTGTACYTTACGACATGACACGTCAAGATGTAACGGAGGGTCAGTTTTTTCAACTTTTCTCCAATACTATAGAGGCATTACCATGTCGATCAACGCTTGAATAGAAACCTAGTTCACACCCCCGATTTTGAAGTCAACACAGTCGCTACAGTCCCATTYGTTTTCTTTGTAGCCTCGTTTGAATGTCGCGGTTACGCACATTTGTACGGAATGGGGTGAGTTTACGTTACATATACAATGGTGACATTTTGTGACGTTTATGTTTGCTTTGGTCTCTGCAAAAAATGTCAACATTAATTATGAGCATTTTGAGGAAGTGGCTACGGGTCTTAAGATGGACAAACAGTACTATTGCCGCTTTTTCAAGCGATGGTCTTTTAAGGGAGTATGTGAGCGCGCCCCTCCGGTTCACCTAGCCAAGTTCGGGCTAAGCACCAGCCAAATYGAAGCATGCTGAAGCCTTTACTCTTTCTTTCACTCTCTTTTACTATCTCTGTTTTGTCCTCTCTCTCACACACACACACTCTCTCCAGTCATCAGAGGCTATAGCTAGGTGTTTACTGCTGTTGTCTCCCTGCTAGAGCTGTGAGCTGTGTGTCTGAATAACCAGCAGCCCAATCCCACACCAAGGTTACAGTAAACCTTAGGCCTCAACACGTTACCCTACCGCTAACAAACATGTTTTCTCTAATATATGTTACAACTCACATGTTTTTCTCCCAGATTATTGTCCAGGTAGGATACAGAAGCCCCAAAGCAACTTCCAGACACACACAAACATGTTCCAGCTAAAACACACCTGATATGGTAATATGGATATTAAGCTTACCTTACCACTTGTGTGCGTGAGTGCGTGAAAGTGAGTGGGGGGTATGAAGGAAGAGGAGGGGGTACAGTCAGACAGGGCTGAGGGATTGGTAGCTTCACAGCCAGGCCCAGCACACTCTGACAGAATGATTGATAGCCATCACCCTCTGTCTGCCATTCTCTCTCGCTCCTTCCGCTCCCTCTCTCTCTCCATCTTTCATTCCTCATGAATATGAGCTTTTTTTGTTTCTGCTGTCCTGACACCTGACTGATTCTCTGAGTCTCTGTTTAACCGTCCTAATAGTGTACCGTTTGTTTGCTTTAACAGAGAACTGCCTCTGAACTGGTAGGCTGAGYAAGCCTGAAGAAGAAGTGTCCTAATGCCTTATCTAGTAGATGGAAGTGGACGCCTTGTAAGTAGACGTATGAAGAGCGTTGTGTTCTTCATTGTGAGCAGATTTACCCTGAAGCACATGAACCAGGAAAAAGGCCTCTGTTCTGGGTAGCATCTGCAAACAGAAGCTGAGACAAGACAAACCCCCCCTCCGCCTAATCCACAAACAAACACACACATACACTCTCACACACACACACACACACACACACACACTGTTACACACACACACACCAGCCTCCCTCCATTCCTCCCTCCTTCCATTCCTCTGTCTATACTTTTGGTTGAAGCTTGCATCGATGCATGCTTTTCGAAATGTGTACAAGCAGAGTACGCATCCGTGCTCCGTTTCGCATACTTTGATTTGGACTTATGCTCTGGCCCTCCCGTACTCCAATTTGCGTGTTCGGAGCACAGTCGTACGCATATTGAGAAACACCCAAAGTCTCAAAAAGAACAACAGAATATAGAACAGTCAGGGACATAGGGCCAGAGTTTAGAKCCTGGAAGGGACAGAACAGAAAGTGTTTCAAGACCACTCCCCAGAATCTCTGCTCCGTCTCTCGAAACACACCATGTGACATTAATGCAGAGTGATGGGAAGACAGTCACAGCTATGTAAGGTATGCAAATCACAAGGACTTCTCTCTCTCTGCCTCATACACACACACACACAAGAACCCAGACAAACGGATGTAACTAATGGCGACCCAGACCTTCACGGGTGTCTAACTGCCTGTCAGAAAGCCATCCCAAGCTGAAGAAACAAAGGACCCATATCCCCATAATGTGACAGTGATAGATGAGGTTTTGAAACGGCTAGGAGTAATACATGTGCTCTGTTCTACAACTCTAAACAAGCGTTTTAAAATACCCCCAAAACCCACTGTGAAGACAGAGTGCGTCCAAAGTGGCACCCTATTCCCTATATAGTGCACTACTTCTGTCCAGAGCCCTATGGGCCTTGTAAATGCAATAGGGTGGCATTTGTGACACAGATAGAATTGATTTGACCACAGGAAGAGTGTTCCAATATTTCAAGCACATTTTTCAATGTGTTCAGAGCCAGTTTAATCAGTGTTTTACTTTCCAGTCAGTATCCTGTTGGGTAGTGGAGGCTCCAGATGGAATACAACGAGTACAGATGTTCTGTCTTCACTCTTACATCAAAGTACAGTTGTGCATATTCCCTGACCTATTTCAGCCCAAACCCACCCACAGAGAGGGGGGGGGGGGGTAGAGAAGGGGGGGGGGGTAGAGAGAGGGGGAGAGACAGAGGGATGGAGGGCAGAGAGAAGTGTGTGGGAGAGAGGGGGAGAGAGGGGGGGAACAGAGGAGTGTTGGAGAGAGGGGGTGGAGAGGGACAATAGAGAGAGTTCAGACGTAAAAACAATGCCACAAGAAATGACACATTTTCACACGGGTGAGTTGAAAAGCAACAGTGGCTTTCTAAAGGCTGACTTCATCTTAATCCATGTGTGTGAATGTTGCTACTGCTGTAACCCCTTCTCCCACCCTGCATCACTGGGCTCAGAGTGGGTGGGGTGGAGGTAGTGTAGGGGGTGGGATAGGGTAAACTAGCATGGTAATGATGGTATAGGGGCTGGGCTGAGATGATGTGAGTGGTTGACAATCTATACTCCTGTGGTCAGACCCACCCACCCAGCCTCCATCTCAGGGCCCTAGTGTTTAATCCTAATCTAATCCAATGTCACGCCACAGTGGAATACTCTATACAACAGACCCATCACGGCTGCTACACATGTATGTGCATTCATATACATTAACATTGACCTCTTACACAGATAAAAAAAATAAGGCTGGTTATGTAAATCCATAACTTCATTAGGCTCTTTGGCTCAAAGGTAACAGAAAAATATGTTCTAGTATATACAGAGTTATGGTGTAATGTACATACATACATGTATACCGTGGAAGCAGTTGCTGTATTTTACCATACTGCTACTGGGCAGTACTGTAAACCTTCCTCCTGTGGATGCCAATCAAAGCATAAGTAGGTAAGTAGCCTTGCACAAGCGCCCGTTTCTGTAGCGTGAGGCAGCTTGATGTACAYGTACATCKCCTGGACAGGGCGCTAGTCTATCATCACTGCATTCCTTACCAAAAGGCTGGCTGGACCTCTTTTTAAAGTCACATAGATCACATCATTACGCTCATAAGAAACACGTAAATAAAGACACGAAAATACCCAATCAATTATACACAGGATGAGGCAGGAGTGGTTTGATTGACATAAACTAGAGATTAAAGAAAGTGAGAGGCTAGACAGTCTCTCAGGAGTTATTGGTGAGGGAAAGAGAGGGAGAGGGAAAGAYTGATGTGTTGCATAGGAATCAGAGACAGAATCATTTATTGACAGATGCCATGCAACTCTACATATTGTATCGATCCGGAGAGGTTAAAGGGAGGTTAAGAGTAAGTTTAGAGTGAGTTTACGAGTGAGGTTACGAGTGAGGTTACGAGTGAGGTTAGAGGGAAACAATAAAAACAGAATTTCATTGGTAAAAGTAATCTCTATTGCTCCACAGTTAATCTTACTCTTCAGATGCATCTCAAAGAATACTTTTAGAAAGTATTGTAAATGAACATAGATCAGCCATCACTGAAAGTTCATGTGTAAATGATTTGATCACTAACACTTGCCTGTATGCATTGCATGGCCTCATGCACAAGAGTGCCCAATCAGAGTGGGAGTAAGGAGTTTAAAGTCTAGAAAAAGCTATTCTGCGTCAATTAAAAATCAAACCGTTAAAAAGACCAGTCTGTCTATCAGACAATGGCAATTGTAAGACAAGTCTGCTTGAGACCAAAGCACTGTCTAAACACACTCAAAATGTCACTTTCTCTCTCTGTCTCTTTCTCTCTCCCTCCCTCGGTCCCTCCCTCCGTCCCTGGCCAGTGATGTGAGTGGAGTGGATAGGTGAGGACAGGAAGAGTGTCCGTGTTCTGATAGACACAAAGAGACGGTGAAACAATGCACGGAGACAGTAACATGCAACACACTGGAGAGATGCCCCTGTGCCAAAAACCTCTGTAAACCCTGTGCTGTGCTGTGTCACAGTGCATAAGGTAGACTCAGATGTCAGGGATGTTGAGGGGGAGAGAAGGGCAGTGGCGGACTAAGGCCTAAGCGTGAAACACACAGAGAATCTCACTGCCGATAGACTGCTAATAGGTACTTATCACAGTCGGAGGCCGTTCCTACTCTCGCTAAAACAAAAGCGGTACCTGCTGCGTGCTGACCTGGTAGCGACGAACCTACCGTTTTCTACTTGTAGAATTGCAATGCTCGTCAGTGGCCAACAATATGACTTTGAGCCAATCAGAGAGCACAAACCTCCACGTGGGGGAGCCAACAGAAGTGACAACAAAAAGGAAAATTTTCTCCGTACAGCCAGTCACACTTTATATACAATGTAGGCTATGAGATAGTAGCTAGCTAAGTGCACAGAGGCAATGTACACAACACTAAATACTTCCTCCAAGCTAGCTAACCACTGTAGCTAGTATTGACATTATAATTAAATATTAGCTAGTTTCCATGAAACAGCTGACTGTGTTAGCTGCCAAATTAGTGCAGTGTCATTAGCTAGCGAGCTATGTTGTGTTAGCTAGCAAAACATTTGGCTATGGGTTGGCACTGACAGTATGGGTTTATGGAGAGTGAATTCAATTGTTTCTTCATCGTCTTGCTAGGTAGTTATCTAGCTGTGGCCATCTGGCTTTCTACAAAATAGCAACATTAGCGCAGCTAGCTAGCTAACGTTGGAATCTAGAACATAAGCAACACACACGGACGCGCATTGCCAAACAACGCTACTGCCACCTTCTGGTTTGGAGTATTTTAACAAGGCTGAGCTGCTGACTGACGGCTTGAGTTTTTGCTATGTGAACAGCAACCCTACTGGTGTGTCTGAGCTTTTGTGTTTGAGGCCCCAGGCAGAGTCCCCCCCCAAACAAAACATTTATTTTTCATGTACACATACAGTACATGTCCTCTGCCTAGATGACAATGGCAGTATTATCAGCCGCACCTGTCTTTTTACTAAAGAAATGCTTTCATTTACATAGTTTTTATGTAAAAATGTGATCTTTCTTTCTTGTTCTCTGCCCCGCCCTGAAAGCGCCTCATTGCTGCAGCTTAATGTCAATGAAAGTCACGTTTGCAATCACATCGCGTGAAACAATGCAGGTGAACTCTTTAGTGTGAAATAGTCCTTTATTATGAACCATTATGTGGATGATTAATGACACTTGTTTCTGCTATTATGAGGAAAAACTTGGATTAATATGAGATATATGTAACAGTGTTAATTCCGTCCCTCTCCTCGCCCCAACCTGGGCTCGAACCAGGGACCCCTGAACACATCTGCAACTGCCTCCCACGAAGCATCTTTACCTATCGCGCCACAAAAACCGCGGCCCTTGCAGAGCAAGGTAAACAACTAGTTCAAGGTCTGACGAGTGACGTTACCGATTGAACAGTTATTAGCGTGCACCGCTAACTCGCTAGCCATTTCACACCGGTTACATACATGTATGGAAATAAACAATTGATCTATTATGAATTATTATTCAGCTGTTTTGATTAATTTACTTTTGGGGGGGACCCTTTTTGTCGGCAATGTGGCTTAATTAACCTGGACACAGTGGCCAGGCAAAACACCCCTCTCTCCCCGTTTCCTTGGCAACTTTTAAGCTGCCTGCTGATTTTGCTGCTGCTGAACCAACCCGCTGAAGAGGAGGTGACTGGAGCAGAGCATGGAGTGCCTCAAACAGAGAAATTATTATAAAAATATATATATTACTAGTGTTATTTGTATTAATTATGCCCAGCTCATGAGGCCCCTTGATAATGTGAGGCCTGAAGCAATTTCCTCTTCTGCCTAATGGTAAATCCACCACTGGGGAGGGGAGGGAGAACGGGGCAGTAAAAATAACGCATTACATGATCCCTATGAATAAGCACAACGTGCGCACACATTTAACTATTTTAAACTCCAAAATGATGGACTGCACATGCATTATATTATATCGTACATAATTCCTACTATCTAGAATGGATGACATAATCTTGCTGTACCTAACGACAGACTGCACTGTGACATGTAAGGAAAAGACACAAGACTTTGAAGTCCAATAATGCAACAAAACTGTAGCCTCTTCCCAAAGCAAAACGCATCACAACTGTATTTCTGCTTTAATCAAATCTAACAGGTAACTGTTTCATTGAAGAAGAAAGTCACTTTCCTTTCATATACACTTCCCCCCTCTGTGTTCCTTCCTTTCAAACCTAAACAATTGTGCCCAGAATTAACTGGAACACCAAAAACTAGAGCTAGCCTGCTTTGGTGTCCTGCGTAGCTGACTAAACTCCACTCCACGGTGAAGGAAGTTTCTGATGAACTTCGAGTGGAGTTAAATCAGCTAGTGTCCCACCCAAAACTCAAACCAGAGTAAGTAGCCTACCATGGTCATGGCGTACATTGACGCCACATACTCCAAACGAACATGCAACATCGTTCAACAGAGAGAAGTGGACCTGGAGCCCGCCATACCTTTGAAAAGGACCGCCATCCATAGGTAGATCCCAATCGAACACGGTCCAAAAAACTTGCGGCACCGCATCCTTGTGTTCACAGGAATCCGACGTCCCGCGAGTCTTCACTGGCGGTTAGATTGAAATTGCTCGCTCAGCTCGGATATGAASACTTGGTTGGGAAAGGGGGAGAGTGAGTGCGGTAGATATAGTTAACAACATTTGCGTGTGCACGCTGCTTAAAACACATTCTCAAAGAACCGGGTGCATTGTCAGATCATAGTCTGCTGTAATAAAATAACTTTAGCGCATAACAAAAATACAACTACTCGGTGTCTGAAATGTCGGTTAATATGATATGGCGACTATGTGAATCTTACACCAAACTTGTGGCTGACGTTAGGATGTCCCTCTTCGCTCGCTTACCTTTTCCGTGACTCTCTGCTCCTTTGGTCTGTTCGACGCGCGCGACAGCGTTCGCATCGTCTCCGCTAAGAGGGCTTTCCACTATTTACCACAGCCACAAACTCCAAATTGGCTCGTCAAAATTCATGAAAACGAACATTTGCTTTTTGGTCAACATTTAAGGTTAGGCATACGGTTAACAGTGTAGTTAAGGTTAGGGTTAGGTTTAAAAAATCTAATTTTAAGAAGAGAAATTGAATAAATATACCTTGTGGCTGTGGTAACTAGTGAAGACCCGCTAAGAGTTTATAGATTCAGAAGGGGCTTAGTGTTGAGGTCAGAGTCTGATTTTATAGTTTTACAGTAAATATGACCACCAATGTTCTTGTGAGAGAGTTGTAACCTATAGGCTAGCAAAAACAGAGGAAGGGAGTGAATAGGTCATAGACCGTAAGCTATAATAGAGGAATAGGCTAAAGGTGGAACTCTTCTACGTTAGTCTTGTTTAGTGCTAACCGTCAAAAGGCATTTTTGCCATTCTAGTATTAATCAACTTCATTTAGGTCTGTTTATCCTATTTTTTCCTCTGGCCGGGCTTGTTCAGTAATCAATTGATCTATTTATTCCGTTCCATAAATCATTTAAACGAGAATAGAATCCGATAAGCGGTGAAGGGGAAACACTGGGCAATAAAGCGTGCCAAATGCGCTGCCTTCTCTCTCTCTCAAGCTGGAATGTCCATGTGTAGACTACTTTAAAAAGCGCTCTAAAGAAAAGCAACATTGACATTGCTATTTTACAGTTCGGTTGTCTTGATCCCAGCAGGACGGTGTGATTTGTGCACACTGACATGCCCGTTGCACACAGTAGGCTAGCGGCTGGGGGAGGAAGAGCCAGACGGGAACTGTCCAGTGCTTGGTGGTGCTGTCTCTGTCTGC
This sequence comes from Salvelinus sp. IW2-2015, assembly GCF_002910315.2. Classification (NCBI taxonomy): domain Eukaryota; kingdom Metazoa; phylum Chordata; class Actinopteri; order Salmoniformes; family Salmonidae; genus Salvelinus; species Salvelinus sp. IW2-2015. Next base: position 6,910,796 of record NC_036846.1, read on the forward strand.
GCCGTGTCTGTCCTATCTGTCCTGTCTGGGACAGCCGAGGTGTCCGTGTCACCCTCTGAATCTAGAACTCTTTTGCAGGTCTAAATTTGCTCTGTCATTTCACCACTTGGGATGAGGCAAAGTGTGTGTGTGTGTGTGTCTGAGTGTGTGTGTGTGTCTGAGTGTGTGTGTGTGTGTGTTTCCTCATTCAGCGTCACTAACGCACCAAACACCAGAAGAATTTGTTCCCAATGTGCTACTGCCTCCCACGCCTTATCCCTTCCATACTCCTGGGGGACTTTCCTTTCACTGAGAGCAGTAAACACATAATGCACACAAACACACACTTTGAGATAAGCAATAATACACACACTCTGCTCAGGGTAGACAGATCTGTCACAGGGGAAATCTTCTGAACTCTGAGCTGCTAGGGTGAGAGAGATTTTGAGTGCCAAGCTTCCAGAACATAGACTTTGACTGTCTGACTGAAACTCCCTAGCCTGTCCTCCCTCTCCTTTCAATATTTTCCCTATTTCTCTCTCTCTCGCTCTACCCCTCTTTCTCTCTTCTGTCTCGCTCTACCCCTCCCTCTCTCGCTCTCTACCCCCCCCCCCCCCCCTCTCTGCTCTCTCACTCTGTTGGGGTATATCCAGAGTGACAGAGACTCAGTGGCCTGATCTTTACCAGCAGGAGCACCACTGTGAGCTCGAGATCCGATATGGCAGCAGGACAGACCACAGGAGTCAGCAAGCACCCTGTGTGTGTGTGTGTGTGTGTGACAGAAAGAGAATGAGAGATAAGGTGTTTTATAGAGGTGGAAAGAAAGGAGAGGTTGGGAGTGAAACAGTGATTGAGAAAAATAATCTGATAAGTGAAAGAATGGGAGGAGGAGGGAGGGAGGGAGGAGGAGGGAGGGAGGGAGGGAGGAGGAGGGGAGGGAGGAGGAGGGAGGCTCGAGAGATGGAGTCAGATAAAGAGGACAAAGCTGCTTGGCTCCTGTACATTTTTAAAATATTTTATACATGAGATGTGCTGTACTAATGGATTTAATGCAGTAGACTAGCGTGTAGTCCACTCCAGTAGACTAGTGTGTAGCCACTCTCCAGTAGACTAGTGTGTAGTCCACTCCCAGTAGACTAGTGTGTAGTCACTCTCCAGTAGACTAGTGTTAGTCCACTCTCCAGTAGACTAACGTGTAGTCCACTCTCCAGTAGACTAGTTGTAGCCATCTCCAGTAGACTACATGTAGCCACTCTCCAGTAGACTACGTCTAGTCCACTCTCCAGTAGACTAACATGTAGTCCACTCTCCAGTAGACTAACATGTAGTCCACTCTCCAGTAGACTAGTGTGTAGTCCACTCTCCAGTAGACTAACATGTAGTCCACTCTCCAGTAGACTAACATGTAGTCCACTCTCCAGTAGACTAGCGTGTAGTCCACTCTCCAGTAGACTAGTGTGTAGTCCACTCTCCAGTAGACTAACATGTAGTCCACTCTCCAGTAGACTAGTGTGTAGTCCACTCTCCGTAGACTAAACATGTAGTCCACTCTCCAGTAAGACTAACGGTGTAGTCCACTCTCCAGTAACTAGTGTATAGCCACTCTCCAGTAGACTAGTGTGTAGTCCACTCTCCAGTAGACTAGTGTGTAGTCACTCTCCAGTAGACTAACGTGTAGTCCACTCTCCAGTAGACTACATGTAGTCCACTCTCCAGTAGACTAGTGTGTAGTCCACTCTCCAGTTAGACTAACATGTAGTCCACTCTCCAGTAGACTATGTGTAGTCCACTCTCCAGTAGACTAACATGTAGTCCACTCTCCAGTAGACTAACATGTAGTCCACTCTCCAGTAGACTAAACATGTAGTCCACTCTCCAGTAGACTAGTGTGTAGTCCACTCTCCCAGTACTAGTGTGTGTAGTCCACTCTCCAGTAGACTAACATGTAGTCCACTCTCCAATAGACTCGTAGTCCACGCTCAGTAGACTAACATGTAGTCACTCTCCAGTAGACTAGTGTTAGTTCCACTCTCCAGTTAGACTAACATGTAGTCCACTCTCCAGTAGACTAGTGTGTAGTCCACTCTCCATAGACTAACATGTAGTCCACTCTCCAGTAGACTAGCTGTGTGTAGTCCACTCTCCAGTAGACTAGTGTGTAGTCCACTTCCGTAGACAACATTAGCACTCCAGTAGACTAACATGTAGTCCACTCTCCAGTAACTAGTGTAGTCCACTCTCCAGTAGACATGTAGTATCCACTCTCCAGTAGACTAGACATGTAGTCCACTCTCCAGTAGACTAGTGTGTATCCACTCTCCAGTAGACTAACATGTAGTCCACTCTCCAGTAGACTAACATGTTATAGTCCACTCTCCAGTAGACTAATGTAGTCCACTCTCCAGTAGACTAGTGTGTAGTCCACTCTCCAGTAGACTAGTGTGTAGTCCACTCTCCAGTAGACTAGTGTGTATCCACTCTCCAGTAGACTAAATGTAGTCGCACTCTCCAGTAGACTAATTAGTCCACTCTCCAGAGACTAGTGTGTAGTCCACTCTCCAGTAGACTAGTGTGTTAGTCCACTCTCCAGTAGACATGTGTAGTCCACTCTCCATGATAGAGATAGTGTATGCTCACTCTCCAGTAGACTAGTGTGTAGTCCACTCTCCAGTAGACTAGTGTGTAGTCCACTCTCCAGTAGACTAGTGTGTAGTCCACTCTCCAGTAGACTAGTGTGTAGTCCACTCTTCCCTGCCTGCATGAGTGGTTACTTAAATTTAACAGACTGCCCAGGACATCTGCACAGATAATGTTCTCACGCACACACTCACCCGCTCTCACACACGTGTACCTACAATATGTACATACACACACACACGCAAACTAAAATGCACCCAATCTATGTCCACACACAAACACGTTAAGACTGCCGTGGCTTTAGCAGGGCCTGGACACATCCCTCATAACACATTAAGACTGCCCTGGCTTTAGCAGGGCCTGGACACATCCCTCATAACACATTAAGACAACGAGAGAGTTGTTAACACATTAAGACTGGACCTGGGGGGGCGCCCCTTTAGCAGGGCCTGGACACCAGACATCCTCATACACCTAAGAAACTGCCCTGGGCTGTAGCGAGGG
>NC_036846.1:6914297-6935141 GCF_002910315.2 Salvelinus sp. IW2-2015
TAGCAGGGCCTGGAAACATCCCTCATAACACATTAAGACTGCCCTGGCTTTAGCAGGGCCTGGACACATCCCTCATAACCTAAAGATGTGATGGAATTGGGTCAGGTGAGTTTTGGTGTTTGTGTCTGAGGCTCTGTGACTTTGATGTTTGGGACTACGGGTTCCACAGGGACAGTTCCCAGATAGAGCACATGTCCACAGGTATGTAACACGCATCTCACAGTAGGAGTGCTGATCTAGGGTCAGACCCCCCATGTCCATGTAGTCTTATTCTTTGTGAGCTAAAAGGCAAAACTGATCCAAAATCAGCATTCACACTGAGACGCTTGAGCTACCCCAGTGAAGACACTGATGAAATACACCCACAAGTCGTTCTGAAACAAGCCCATGTTGATCCACAATGACTGCCCTGATATAAACAGGCCAAGAAGACCATAGATCTTCATATTGGTAACAGAGTTATGAGGTGTCTGGGAAAGGTTGGACCTCTCGCAAACACTTAGGAGTCAGAGTGAAAAGGTCAAGAGTTACACAGGAAGGAGAGGAAGAAAGGAGGGGAAGAACAAAGAGCTCAATGTCATATTGTATACAATGTCAGTATAGCATTAGACCTGGGAGGAAACGGTTCCATGCACTTTACTAGCTGAATTGAGGAGAGTACAGTACAGCTTCTCAAAGACATATACAGTACCTAAAAAAAAGCATCCTACATAATTCATTTTTTCCCCTTTATGTCATTGTGTTTGTCTTGCATGCACTCTGGCAAGGTGTCTACTTTTCGATATGGTGGCTGTGCATGTGCGTGTCTGCATGTGTGGCGACGTGTGTTTGTGTGCATGAGAACACATGCAAGAGTGTGTATGTGTGTCAGTGTGTGAGAGATAACATGTAAATCTACATATAGTGAAGAATCAGGACCAAAGGGTTGATAGACTAAATAATCACCTCCAATAGGCCTACAGACTGCTGACGTGTAGGAGAGAGACAGCTGACAAGTCTTACCAAGGTTGCCACCTAGTGGAATAAAATAATACTACACACACAACTATCTTGCGCAATTTAACTATGTAACAGCAGCATCAATCTGCGTTCCAAACAGAGTTCCAAGCGAATCCAAATGAAMAGATATAGACATTCAAAACTACATGACAAAATACAAACTTCAATTTTTTWAAATTATGATTTGATGTACATCAGATCATCAAAACGATGGTTTGTAGAGTCTGATTCACTGTGTTACCCATCATACTCCTTAACAGTAATCACAAACGTGGCTGGACATCGACGGGGGAATTTTTGGAGGACTATAGTCATTGTACCTGAATAATAATTTATTTAAATTAACTAGTTGATGGAGTGCCCAAACAAGTGTGAAATAGAAGTCAAAGGTCACAACACCCAGAAAAAAAAACAGAACTCAAACAATTCCTAGCTACTGAGGACCCTCCATAATTTATTTGTATTTAATTAGGCAAGTCAGTTATGAACAAATTCCTATTTTAATGACGGCCTAGGAACAGTGGGTTAACTGCCAGCTCGGGGATTCGCTCTAACCACTAGTCTACCTGCCGCCCCGAATCACCACAAATAAAACACTGATCGTCCAATCAGAGCGGCCTGGATGCCGCTACCATTCCAGTCACAGACAAACTAAGTTACACTAACTAAGATCACAATAGTTGGGTCTGACGATAACGGTTTTGAGGAGTATAATGAGAAGAACTAAGTATGCTGTTGGTACCTACAGTAACTACAGAGAACATATTGTACATTTTACACAAATTCAAATTATTTCAGTCAATGTTTGTGCTTTAGAATGCTACATCACTGTGCATACTATCTGGCTTTGATACAAATTTTGAACACCTTTCTAATTATCTTTGTCATTCATCTTCTGTACATTGAGTCAACTCTGTCATAAAGACAATGTAATATGTAAACACGGGTAAAGGATCTATAGCAGAACTGCTCTAGCATGGTGATGTGCTAATTCTGACTCAAGGTGTGGCACGGGAAGGCAGGGCATAGCTCAACAGTAGGGGGTTGGCTGTGCTGACTATAGCCAGTTGGCTGAAAAGCTCAGGAGAAACTGGAGATAGAGGGGGCTATAGATCCAGACCGGGGGTCAGGGTTGAATTGTTGGCAGGGTGTCCAGGCCTCAGTTTGTGGAATTCAGAAGGGGTAGAGGGCCTGGACTGGGTGCTGAGTTAGAGGGGGATGCTAGGTCTGGACTGAGGGGGTGATGACTTAATGGGGGTTGCTGGGTCCCGACTGGGGAGGGGTACTAAGGAATATCTGCAGGGCAGGGGTGAAGATTAGGATGGTCCCCAGGACAGACACAGTGAGGAAGGCCCACAGGAAGATCCTGTCCAGAACCTGAGCCACAAACTTCCAGTCCAGGACCACCTGAAAATGGGGAGAACAGGAAGAACAGGAAAATGGGAACAAACTCAGCATCTTAGTATAACATTATACACATGGCATTACACTACATATCATGTTGATTGAAACATATAGCATGGTGACCCACCTCTCTGATAAAGTGTTCCTTGCGTATATGGCAGCTGATGTAACGCACGGAGTACGTAGCTCTCTCCAGCATGGTGACCCAGGCTTGACTCTCATCTTCCTTCCCCTCCAGAGGACTCTGTCCATGGGCCCCGCTGCTCCTCTGACCCCCAGACTGGGGATTCAGCTCAGGGCTCTCCGGCGCCAGCTCTGGGTAGTGGTACTGGTCAGTGTGGCCCCGCATGCACAGCATCCGAGGTAGCCTCTGAAGGAAGAGGGAACGAACCCAGGGTGACATGGGGTGGTAGGTGGCTGAGGACCGGTGGTGCACGTTGATGACAAACACCGTGACGATGATGGAGAGGGTGACGAAGATCATGATGAAGAGGAGGTACTCCCCGATGAGAGGGATGACCTTGGACGAAGATGGGATGATCTCTTCTATGACCAGGAGGAACACAGTGAGAGACACAAGGACGGAGGTGGAGAGAGAGAGCTTCTCCCCTTCATCCGACGGAAGATAGAACACCAGCACGGTCAGGAACGACAGACCGAGACACGGAATAATAAGAAAGAGTGTATAGAACAGCGGGAGACGTTTCAGAATGAACGAGTACGTTATAAAGGGGAAGGAATACATCCCGTCCCGCCGGTTTCCTCTGGCCCCCGTGGCGTTCAGGATCTCCCACTCGCCGTTGTCGAAGAAGTCCTTCCTGTCTACATAGTCATCTAACAGGATCATGTCCACCATGTTACCATCGTAGGTCCAGGAGCCAAACTTCATGGAGCAGTTTTGTCTGTCGAAGGGGAAGAAGGTGACGTCCATAGTGCAGGCTGACTTGTAGCTGGCCGGAGGGGTCCACGTGATTCTACCGTTGGACTTAACGATGGCTTTGGTCATAAGGGAGCCCTCYAACCGCCCGTCAGCACTGGGAGAGGAGAGGAGGGCAGGGGGTAAGATTAGGGTTAGGTTTAATATTATGGTTAGAGTGTGTATAAGTCCGAAACGTATTTTACTAGCACCTTGCACTTCCACTTTTTGTATTCTGTTGAGCATGGATTCATTTATTTCTATGATTTTTGCATCTCGGCCTCRTTGGGTTATTATTCGTCATGGTTTTGAGTACGAGTGTTTTTTGAACTCCCCTACACACTGGCCGCCTTTCATTGTAGCCCGAGAGTTAACCCTCATACTGGCTTTCTAGGGTGTGTCTAAAACATATATTTTAGGAATACATCAAACAAACAAAAAGGATATAGAGTATCAATGTGGGCTATTAGTGTGAAAAATAGGTGGAGGCTACACTGTATTGTCTGAAGACATTATGCTAAATGGAACCCTTCATGACATGTGACATTATCATTGAGCTTACTTCTCATAGAGCACAATGTCGGGCAGCCAGATAGTCTCAGATGGAACTCTGATCGATGTGATCCCACCATAGTCCTCAGGGTTCCATCGCAGTTTATAATCTATCCACTCCTGTTGAGGGAAAAACACAGATTGTTACCCATCTATCCTCTTCTGTAGACCACACAGTTTCTATGCCTCTTTTACAAGCTACAGTTACCCCCCTTCTCCTCCTCACCTGCCACAGCCACACATTAGTGGTCATCAGCTGGTTCTTCTCATCCTGTGTGTATGTGAGAGAGCGAGAGAGAAAGAGAGGTCATGTAGAGTGGAGCAGAGGAGAGGAGACATCCAGGTTAGAAATGTGTATCGTATGGCATTTAAATGGAATCAAATTTTGCTGTCTGTTCCATTTCCTTTTTACATTATGTCATGATTATGCCTTAAACCATTTATAAATGTATCACTCTTGTGCAATTTATATCTATAGGCTACATGAAGGTTTTGCCTTTATTATTTTAGTCTGTCTGGTATTAGTGCATAAGCCTAAGCTTTAGGGCCAAACCGTACAGGCGCCAAATAGCCAACACGCCAAATGCTTTTGGGAACGGGCATAAAAAGTTAACATCAATCCACAGAGGCAAAAAAGACTGTCAGAGTTGAAATCATGAAGAAAAGAATCTGCGTAATGGAGAGTTGAAAATAAAGGGCCTGAAAAGTCATGTTTTAGAAAGATCTGGTGAAGTGGTAAAAGAGGAGGATAGCAGTGTTTATGTTGTGTGACGATTGTGAGGCGKWATACACAATTCCYCAGTCACAAGATGGGGACTTCACATACTGTAGGCCTATGGCACGTCAAGGGAACTGTAGCCTACTGTTCAGATGGGAACTGAAATCTGGACACTGACTATGTCCATAACCTCTCCACCAAACTGGAAGTCTTGACTAACTTGGAACGACAGTACCGTGCAATATCGAAGAGCCCTCACTGCTGCTCGATCAGCCTATTTTTCCAACCTAATGAGGAGAATAAGAACAATCCAACATTTATTTTTGACACTGTCCCAAAGCTAACTAAAAAGCAGCATTCCCCAAGAGAGGATGGCTTTTACTTCAGCAGTGATAAATTCATGAAATTCTTAGATGAAAAGATTATGATCATTAGAAAGCAAAATTACAGACTCCTCTTTGAATCTGAGTATTTCTCCACAACTCAGTTGTTCTGAATCTGCACAGAACTGCCAGGACCTAGGATCAATGAGACACAAGTTTTTTAATCCTATCGATCTTGATACATTCACAAAAATAGTCAGCTGCATAATGGACCCTATTCCAACTAAACTACTGAAAGAGCTACTTCCTGTGCTTGGCCCTCCTATGTTGAACATAATAAATGGCTCCCTACACTCCAGATGTGTACCAAACTCACTAAAAGTGYCAGCATTAAAGCCTCTCTTGAAAAAGACAAACCTTGACCTGGGAAAAATAAATAAAAACTATTGGCCTACAATGAATCACCCACTTCAGAGATGTTTGGGGGAAAAAGCTGTTGCGCAGCTTACGGGCAGTGGCGACCTGTCGTTCAGGGCAGGAGGGGCAGGGCAGGGCAGAGCCCCACCTGTTTTTTTGCAAATCTTTTTGTCGTTGCCTGTTATTTTGGCATTAATACATGTCACATATCAGTTTGTACGTTTTTTTTTTTTTTTAACTATTAGCCTATATCAAATCACCCATTCCATTTTGAAAAAGCTGTTGCYCAGCAACTCACTGCCTTCCTGAAGACAAATAATGTACACGAACCGCTTCATTCTGGTTTGAGACCCCATCATAAAACTGAAACTGTACTCATGAAGAGGGTAAATGACCTTTTAATGCATCTGTCCTCGTGCTCCTAGACCTTAGGGCCGTTTTTGACACCATCGATCACCATTCTTTGGAGAGATTGGAAACCCTAATTGGTTGACACGGACAAATTATTGCGTGGTTTAGATCTTATCTGTCGGAAAGATATCAGTTCATCTCGGTGGATGTAAGTTTCGGTGTTCAAGTTTCCACTATTGGTTTCACTATATACTCTACCTCTTGATGTCATTCGGAAACACAATGTCAATTTTCACTGCTTTGTGAATGACACACACATGTACATTTTGATGAAAAATGGTGAAGCCCCAAAATTACTTACCCTGGAAGCCTGTGTTTCAGACATGAAGGAAGTGAACGGTGAAAAATGGTTTACTTTTAAACTCATACAAAACGGATGCTAGGTCTAGGTCCCAAGAAACAAAGAGATCTGGTTGATCTGAAAATTCATGTTAATGGTTGTACAGTCGTCTCAAATTAAACTGTGAAAGACCTCGGTGTTTCTCTGGACCCTGACCTCGCTTTTGACAAACAGATCAAGAATATGTCAAAAGGCAGCTTTCGTCCATCTTCGTAACATTGCAAAAATCTGAAACGTTTTGTCCAAAAATGATGCAGAAAAGCTCATCCATGCTTTTGTCACGTCTAGATTAGAATGCTACAATGCTTTGCTCTCCGGCTGCCCGGATAAAGCWCTAAATCAATTTCAGTTAGTGCTAAATACGGCTGCTTGAATGTTGAATAGATTCCAAAATGTTTATCATATTACTCCAGTGCTAGCCTCTCTACACTGGCTTCCTGTTAAGACTAGGGCTGATTAAGGTTTTACTGCTAACCTGCAAAGCATTACATTGACTTGCTCCTACCTCTCTCTCTCTCTGATTTGGTCCTGTCGTACATACCTACACGTACCCTACGGTCCACAAAATGTTGGGCTTTATCCTATAGATATATTTTTATGGAGTGGTCTGCCTATACATGTGAGAGACGCAGACTCAGTATCGACCTTTAAGTCTTTACTGAAGACTCATCTCTTCAGTAGGTTCAATGATTGAGTGTAGTCTGGTCCAGGGGTGCGAAGGTGAACAGCAAGGCAGTGCTGCTTGCTGTCTCTTCCTGGCCGGCTCCCCTCTCTCCACTGGGATTCTCTGCCTCTGACCCCATTGCGGGCAGTGGCGACCCGTTGTTCAGGGCAGGAGGGGCAGAGCGCCACCTGTTTTGAGCCCCGCATTTTTTGTTGTTGCCTGTTATTTTGTCATTAATATGTGTCACATATCAGTTTGCAAACAATATATATACACATACATACACACAGTTGAAGTCGGAAGTTCACATACACCTTAGCCAAATACATTTATAATCAGTTTCACAATTCCTGACATTTAATCCTAGTAAAAATTCCATGTCTTAGGTCAGTTAGGATCACCACTTTATTTTAAGTATGTGAAATGTCAGAATAATAGTAGAGAATTATTTATACCAGCTTTTATTTCGTTCATCACATTCCCAGTGGGTCAGAAGTTTACAATACACTCAATTAGTATTTGGTAGCATTGCCTTTAAAATTGTTTAACTTGGGTCAAATGTTTTGGGTAACCTTCCACAAGCTTCCCACAATAAGTTGGGTGAATTTTGGCCCATTCCTCCTGACAGAGCTGGTGTAACTGAGTCAGGTTTGTAGGCCTCCTTGCTCGCACACGCTTTTTCAGTTCTGCCAACAAAATGTTCTATAGGATTGAGGTCAGGGCTTTGCGATGGCCACACCAATACCTTCACTTTGTTGTTCTTAAGTCATTTTGCCACAACTTTGGAAGTATGTTTGGGGTCATTGTCCATTTGGAAGACCCATTTGCGACCAAGCTTTACCTTCCTGACTGATGTCTTGAGATGTTGCTTCAATATATCCACATAATTTCCGCAACCTCATGATGCCATCTATTTTGTGAAGTGTCAACCAGTCCTCCTGCAGCAAAGCCACCCACAACATGCTGCCACCCCCGTGCTTCACGGTTGGCATGGTGTTCTTCATTTGCAAGCCTCCCCCTTTTTCCTCCAAAACATAACGATGGTCATTATGGCCAAACAGTTCTATTTTTGTTCGATCAGACCAGAGACATTTCTCCAAAAGTACAATCTTTGTCCCAGCATGTGCAGTTGCAAACCGTAGTCTGGCTTATAGGTGGTTTTGGAGCAGTGGCTTCTCCTTGCCGAGCGCCCCTTTCAGGTATGTTGATATAGGACTCGTTTTACTGTGATATAATTACTTTTGTACCCGTTTCTCCAGCATTCTTCCACAAGGTCCTTTGCTGTTGTTCTGGGAATTGATTTTGTCATTTTCGCACCAAAAGTACATTCCATTTTCTAGGAGACAGACGTGTTTTATTTTCAATTATTGTTTTCTGAGGTCTGGCTGATTTCTTTTGATTTTTCCATGATTGCCATGCAAAGAGGGCACTGAGTTGAAGTAGGCCTTGAAAATACATCCCCGAGGTACACCTCCAATTGACTCAAATGATGTCAATTAGCCTATCAGAAGCTTCTAAAGCCATGACGTAATTTTCAGGAATTTCCCAAGTTGTTTAAAGGCTCAGTCAACTTAGTGTATGTAAACTTCTGACCCACTGGAATTGTGATACAGTGAATTATAAGTGAAATAATCAGTCTGTAAACAATTGTTGGAAAAATTACTTTTGTCATGCACAAAGGAGATGTCCTAACCGACTTACCAAAACTATAGTTTGTTAACAAGACATTTGTGGAGTTGTTGAAAAACGAGTTTTAATGACTCCAACCTAAGTGTATGTAAACTTACGACTTCAACTGTATGTACTTACGGAAAACATAGGGACCACAATGGAAATAAGTTCCTGAGACAAAAATAAACCCCAACCTCCAGATGAGTATGAGGGGGGAGTTTAAGTTCAATTCTTACAAGGTTGGCTTATTCTTTAGATGTTTGGGTCTGCTAGTGAACCATAATCAAAGTGACACTGGACTAGCGTATTTGCCTTCAGGGCCTCTATAGCTATATGTTTCCATCCAATTGGCGACAGATTTTCATGTGAATATTCTATCTTTCCATTCCAAAGTTTCCTTTAGGATCATTTGGTGCAAGACAACATGACAGGGAAGATTTTTGTTTACATAGTCCAGAGGTGAACTGTAACCTAATACAGGACAGACGGCTAGCAACACTGGCACCACTTATCAGCCTGAGGCAGAGCACTTCTCTCTCCATCTATCGCTTTCTCCTGTGATTCACTTCCATCTTCCAGGTTCTATCTCTTCCTATCCCCCTTTTCCTGTTCTTCAGCTCTCTTTCCTCCACCCATCTCTTTTCCTATATTCTTTCATTGTCATTCTCATTCTCTCTCTTTGGTATGATATCAGTTAGTATTTAGAGCCACGCTTTTTGAGTTGAAACAATCACATACATGCCACAGGCATCTCCCCTCAGAAAGAGAGAGAACAGGGAATATGTATCCTGCTGTTTGTTTAGGCAAGGTACATATTGAAGACKATGAATGGGACTGTTCTATTTTCTGCTTGTGTTCTTTGACAGAACAGCTAAACCACCTCACCTTATCAAAGCAGGCCCTGAAAGTAAAGCTCTGTTGGAAAAGAGCGTGTTCTGAGAGTTCCATAAAAGGAGAGAAAAAGCTAGATAGAAGTTCCACTGAGGCCACCAGCTTTATTTCAGGACCTTGGTCAGCTCAGGAGTGGAGTTGTTCCACTGTGGTTTATAGGATTCCTTTCTTTCAGCATTACTTGTTTGAGCAACATGGACAGGGTCAGAATTACAAGAACTACATGGCTCAAGCCATTCAGACAAGATATTTTGAAACGCCCATGTCTTTTACTGTTTGTTTACATGGCAAGGTCTTTCGCCACTGTGTGCGTGTGTGTGTTTAGCATGTGTGCGTTCGTGCCTGTGCATGCATACGGTATCCTCACCACGTCCACCAGCTGTGAGATCTTGAGTCCGAAGCGTACTGTGACCGTGTCGTTGGCGTGCTGGATGGGCCGGACCCAGCGCTGGTACCCCTGGAACAGGTTCCTTAACAGGAGATCCTCCATCTCAGCCAGAGAGCCATACTCACCTGGGGATGGGAGAGGAAGGGAGGGAAAGAGAGAGAGTTTAAATGGGCTGAGAGAAGAGAGAGAAAGCTCACTGTCAATTAAACAATTACTTCTAATATAAAATGTTTAAGCATCACAGACAGAAGTTGTCTAATTTTAGTTTAGCATGTAGATGGTGTTAACTGGGCCTGCATGAGAAGGGGTTGAGTACTACGAATTGGAGTATGAACAAACAGCTGAACAATGACACAGGAGTTGGAGTGGAGGGGGTGGAGCAGAGAGCCAGACAGAAGGCTAGAGGYACACAGACACTGCTACACGGCAGCCTGTGAGTGATTCTCAAAGGACTTCAAACTCCTCTGAAACTCCTCCAGGAGAGAAGTGTGGAGCTGGAAGGAAGTGTTTTTTGCGGTCTCTGTTTATCCCTCCCTCGCTTTCTGTATGCTTTGCACGCTTGGACAGCCTCGGTGTAGGTGCAAGCTGGTGGCYCTGATATTTCGGCAGTCTCGGCCACAGGCTTGACCGTGGCCTCTAGATTGCAGGGCCTGACAAAAACTAGGGCAAAGCAATTGGCTAGGTTCCGCTCTGTTTCAGCTGTCGTGGGCAGCCTAGCTGTTTGGAGAGGGAGGTGCTCGCTGTACCTTTGAGGGCCATGCATACAGGGACCTTTGAAACAGTTGGATCCTTTTTTTGTAAAATATGATTGGTGGATTAAAATAAAYTGTTTAAAATGTGTGGGTGTGTATGTGTGCATGTGACCAATAACCTGCAGCTAGAGTGGATTTACCCTCTGGCTCCCATTCTGTCAGCCTTAACATCATTTCCTTCCAGGAATCAAAACTGTATTACATTAGAAATAAAATGCAACCCTCTACTTAGATATTGCCATCTTCAACATAACCTTCACACATATATACCAATCGTTTACGAAAAGCCTTGGGGTGTTACTGACAAACGGAAATTGCCCTTCAATAATTCACCAGATATTATGACCGTTAGTTTCAGAAAGAGAACAGAAGGGGAGACAGACACTGTCACCTGACACCGTGTCTGTCACTGCTTCCGTCGACCGGTTCTGTCTGTCAGCAGAAACTGAACCAGACCGGCGCGAGCGTCCTCCGGAGATTGATCCTGGTTGCTTGGAGAAACAGGCGCGCAGGTAATGCTTCCAGTTTGTCAGATGGAATATGACTAATTGGAATCTTGAGGAAGGTCATATCGTAACTTGGATGTAAGGCCAGATGTGTTATGCTTTTCCTCCCGTGGCTTGGATAGAGGAACCTTTATTTCCATCCTAACCTAGTGCACTTTTCAGTTCCATATAGGCTATCCCTCGCAAGCCCAAAACGTTTAGAACTCACCCTACAAGACATGCAGTTGTTCCAGTTCCTGTACTTACCGGGGATGGTGCCGAGACAAAGCGCACACATCGCKGAAAGGACAAGCAGAGATACCCGCCAATTCATGATGATTCTCATCCGCTCTGTAGAGGCTTCTATAAACTAATAGCATGCATTAAAGACATACAACTAAKCGAGAGCCCCCGTAGCAATGAACTAGTCTCATAACTCTGTTAGCAACGCTGACAATGAAAAAGAAACCCTATCTAATATTAATAACGAGCCCTCCACTGAGCTCCCGGTGAACAAAAATCCAGTTGCGTGAAGGACTGGCACCGACGGCTGTTCTGCACATCTCTCCAGCGTGTGGCGCGGTGACAAAGAGGAGGGAGCAGAGCGGGAGTTTGAATGGGGTTTAAACGGGATCCTAAACCAATCAGAGGAACAGCTAAGGATCCACAGCACCTGGCAGATTACCGTGCGTGCATGCGCACCCGGGGGGAAACTGTAGCACGTAGACTAAACTCTTKAAGTTTAGCTGTGGTTGTAATGATCTTCTTAGACACTGAGAGATGGCTTGGTAGCCTAATATATCGCAGCAGTTTGAAAGACGAAGAGGTTAATGTCTGTTGAAAGTCCACATGCAGGGCACGGACTGTCCACTAGGGCGCGCTTAAAGCAGTGAAGTCGGGATGGATGTCAGCAGATGATTCCCGGTAGTTTCAGTTCATAAAAGATATGATACAAAATGTCTTACCAGTTCTTCATCCTAAGCGATGCCGATAAAAGGTTTGGCATCAGCCTGTCCTCAAAGAGAAAAGTGAGTGGTGCTAGACCCTTACCTCTATTGATAGCCTACTTAGAGAGGGAGTCCTTTACTATGAGAAGGGGGGAAGAGGGAAGGATGGCTGACTCAGTGCTTTATGAAACTAAACTAAATCTTCTTCTGACCTATTGCTGACATGGCACATCACTAGAGATGGCACATCACTCTCTCTCTCACACACACTCACTCACTCACTCTCTCTCGTTCGTTATCTCTTTCTCACTCTCTCTTTCTCTCTCACTCTCTCTCAAATATCTTTTCTCTTCCCCCTCTCTCTCTCACTCTCTCGTCTTTCTTCAACATATTCTTATCTCCCCCCTCTCTCTCAATCTCTCTCTCTTCAATCTCTTGTCCTCTCTCCCTCTCTCTCCCTCCCTCTCTGTCTCTGCTGCTCTGTCTCCTCTGTTTGTCTGTCCTCTGTCGCTCTCATTCTCTCTCTATCTCTTCTCTGTCTCCCTCTGTCTCTCTAATTTCTCTGTCTCCTTGTCTCTCTCTCTATCTCTGTCTCTCTCTCTCTCTTTTCTTCTCTCTCTCTTCTCTCTTCTGAGACTGTTTTTCTAGTGTTGATGTTCACCCTGTATGTTCTATCAGTTAGTCGCCTCAGAGTTCTGAGTTAGAGTTCAGATACCGTCTCAGAGTTCTGACTCTATCGTTGGGTGTCAGGCACACACAGACATGATGATAGCCGTGTACAGGGCCTGCTTGAAGGTGGCCCACAAAGCACAACTGCTGATTCTTCCAGCAGCCACCGCAGTTCAGCAGAATAGCCTTAGTGGCTACTAACTTACCACGCCAACCCTGCTCCTGCTGCTGTGAATCTAATATTATATATTAAGGAACTGGGTGGTTTGAGCCTGAATGCTTAATTGGTGACAGCCATGGTATAGAGACGCTTCCAGGGTGTCTAATTACTCGTTTATAATACAATAAGGCACCTCTGGTTTTTTCTTATGTCTTGCGCCGTGCATAAGAAAAAACCCCTTAGCAGTGGTATACACACCCCCGGGCCCTTATTGCTTAAATATATAAGCATCCTACAGTATCTGTGTGCAATGTGTGTGTGTCTATCTTCTCACTGGACTGTGTCGACATCTTTGCTTTGTCGGCAGTAATATTCTCTTGTCTTTGTCTGTCTGGCTCTTATCCAAGTTCTCTGTTTTTCCTTTGTTCTTTGCTGCCTCTCATTTGTTCCACCCTCTCTCTCTTCTCTCATTCTCTCTCTCTTCTTCTCTTCATTCGGCGTCTCCGTCTCCCTCTCCTCATATCTCTTCCTTCTCTCTCTTTCTCCTTCCTCTCTCTCCTCTTCTCTTTTTTTCCACTCTCTCTCTCTGGGAGGAATTAATCAGTGTGTTTCTCTCTCTCTCGTGGTGCTGTACAGCCATTCTAATTTTTTTTCCTTTTCCTCTTCTCTTTTCTCCGTCATCATCCAGCGCCAAGAATGCAAGGTAACTGTCTATAATGGAATATCGCCTATACACTCACTCTTGCCTATACTGACTTTGAAGGACTGGGTTCATTGGCGGTCCACATCAACACCTATTTCCAGAAACCTGGTACCCACTTCACTTCACAAACCGTCCCAACGGAGAGTCCATCAGATGATGCAATCTCTATTGTACTCCACACTGCCCTTTCCCACCTGGACAAAAGGAACACCTATGTGAGAATGCTATTCATTGACTACAGCTCAGTGTTCAACACCATAGTGTCCTCAAAGCTCATCACTAAGCTAAGGACCCTGGGATTAAACGCCCTCCTTCTGCAACTGGATCCTGGACTTCCTGACGGGCCATCCCCAGGTGGTAAGGGTAGGCAGCAACCCATCCACCACACTGACCCTCAACACAGGGGCCCTTCAGGGGTGCGTGCTTAGTCCCCCCCTGTACTCCCTGTTCACCCACGACTGCATGGCCACACACAACTCCAACACCATCATTAAGTTTGTAGATGACACAACAGTGGTAGGCCTGATCACCGACAACGATGAGACAGCCTATAGGGAGGTCAGAGACCTGGCATTGTGGTGCCAGGACAACAACCTCTACCTGAACGTCAGCAAGACAATGGAGCTGATCGTGGACTACAGGAAACGGAGGGCCGAGCACACCCCCATCCACATCGATGGAGCTGTTCTGGAACAGGTCGAGAGCTTCAAGTTCCTCTGTGTCCACATCACTAAGGATCTATCATGGTTCACACACATCAACACAGTCGTGAATTGGCACGACAATGCCTCTTCCCCCTCAGGAGGCTGAAAAGATTTGGCATGGGCCCTCAGATCTTCAAAAGGTTCTACAGCTGCATCATTGAGAGCATATTGACTGGCTGCATCCCCGCTTGGTATAGCAACTGTTTGGCATCCGACCACAAGGCGCTACAAAGAGTATTGTGTACGGCCCAGTACAGGAAGGCCCTAAAAATTGTCAAAGCCACCCAAGTAATAGACTGTTCTCTCTGCTACTGCATGGCAAGTGGTACCAATGCACCAAGTATGGAACCAACAGGACCCTGAACAGCTTCTACCCCCAAGTCACAAGACTGCTAAATAGTAAGTTAAATAGTTATCCAAGTAGCTACCRGGACTATCTGCATTGACCCTTTTTGCACTAATCTCTTTTGACTCATCACATACGCTGCTACTACTGTTTATTATCTGTCCTGTTGTCTAGTCACTTTATGTGCCGTGGCCAGTGAGTGTGAGTGTGAGCAGCACATCACCATGACTGAATGTCAGTACAAGGTGTTTCACAGTGCGAGAGAACAACCAGTAGAGGCACAGAGTGACCACCAGGTGGGAGAGCTGGGGCGTGTGTGTGTGTGTGTGTGTGCATGCACTTGTGAGAGAACTGGGCACAGCGTCGGGGTGAGCGTGGCATAATTGGGTGTGCAGTAGAGCAAGAGCGCCCGGACGCAGCGCCAACCGCAGCTCCTACTGGTGGTACCCAGAGGGGCACGGCGAAGTGCCAACCTCCTCAGAGAGAGAGAGACAGACGGGGAGACAGAGAGATACACACAGAGAGAGCAATGAGACCTAACCAAATCATGAGAAAACAAAAAGATAATTACTTGACACGTTGGAAAGAATTGACAACAAAAAAACWGAGCAAACTAGAATGCTATTTGGGCCTTAACAAGAGAGTACACAGTGGCAGAATACCTGACCACTGTGACTGACCCAAAATGAAGGAAAGCTTTGACTATGTACAGACTTAGTGAGCATAGCCTTGCTATCGAGAAAGGTCGCCGTAGGCAGACCTGGCTCTCAAGAGAAGACAGGCTATGTGCACACTGCCCACAAAATGAGGTGGAAACTGAGKTGCACTTCCTAACCTCCTGCCAAATGTATGACCATATTAGAGGCACATATTTCCCTCAGATTACACAGACCCACAAAGAATTTGAAAACAAATCCAATTTTAATAAACTTCCATATCTTTTGGATGAAATACCACAGTGTGCCATCACAGTAGCAGTATTTGTGACCTTTTGCCACAAGAAAAGGGCAACCAGTGAAGAACAAAAACCATTGTAAATACAACCCATATTTATGTTTATTTATTTTCCCTTTTTTACTTTAACTATTTGCACATCGTTACAACACTGTATATAGACATAATATGGCACTCCACACTGCCCTTTCCCACCTGGACAAAAGGGATGTAAGAATGCTGTTCATTGACTACAGCTCAGTGTACAACACTATAGTACCCACAAAGCGCATCCCTAAGCTAAGGACCCTGGGACAAAACACCTCCCTCTGCAACTGGATCCTGGATTTCCTGACAGGCCGCCCCCAGGTGGTAAGGTGGTAAGGTGGTAAGGTGGTGAGGGTAGGCAACAACACATCTGCCACGCTGATCCTCAACATCCTGACCGGTTGCATCACCGCCTGGTATGGCAACTGCTCGGCATCTGACCGTATGGCGCTACAGAGGGTAGTGCGTACGGCCCAGTACATCACTGGGGCCAAGCTTCCTGCCATCCAGGACCTATATACTAGGCAATGTCAGAGGAAGGACCTAAAGATTGGCAAAGACTCCAGTCACCCAAGTCATAGACTGTCCTCTCTGCTGCCGCACGGCAAGTGGTACCGGAGCGCCAAGTTGGGGACCAAAGGCTCCTTAACAGCTTCTACCCCCGAGCCATYAGACTGCTGAACAATTAATAAAATGGCCACCCGGACTATTTACATTGAACCCCCTCCCCATTTTATTTAATTATTTACCTTGGTTTATTTAGTAAATATTTTCGTAACTCTATTTCTTGAACTGCATTGCTGGTTAAGGGCTTGTAAGTAAGCATTTCACGGTAAGGTCTACACCATTTGTATTCGGTGCATGTCAAATTTGATTTGACATGAAATGTCTTTATTCTTTTGGACTTTTTGTGAGTGTAATGTTTACTGTTCATTTTTTATTGTTTATTTCACTTTTGTTTATTATCTATTTCACTTGCTTTGGCAATGTAAACATATGTTTCCCATGCCAATAAAGCCCCTTGAATTTAATTTAATTTAATTGAGAGAGAGAGATAAAGACAGAGAGATACACACAGAGAGATAGAGATAGGGACAGAGTGAGACAGATAGAGAGACAGCGAGAGAGAGAAATATACCGATTCATCTCCCAGAGAAAAGAACCACATGAAAAACACACAAATTAACTCCTCGCAGATCACAATGATGGAAATGTGTGTGTGTGTGTGTGTGTGTTGAGCTTTTTATGTACGAGGAGGTTAAACCATTGAAGGAAAGAGTTCAGCTGCCAACAGAAAGCATCTGATAATGAATTATGACATTTACTCTTGTCTAGAGCAACCACACATTTAAAGCTGACAGACAGATTTACTGTTAAGAATAGCAGTATGCATAAAATTAGTCACATGAGAGAGAGAGAGGTACTGTGGGAAACCAGGCAGGAAGTGCACTTTCTCTCTTTTGTATTTCTATTCCTCTCCGCTCTTTGTTCCGTGGAAGTAGTCAGGAAATATGAGGCTAATTATCACAATGAAATTATCCTGATTTTCCGCTCCACTTGGAGCCGTGGGCCGGACAGCTGCTGCCTCTGAGAGGCTCCCGCTCACTCAGTGCCTGCCCGATTTCTAATCACTTGGAAAAAGGAATTCTCGCGGGCTAGAAACCTGCATGCCGGTTCCCTTCCCGGGCGATGGGGGCCAGCTGCAGTGTGAGTACTTGTGCATACTTTCCTCTCTCTCTCTCTCTCTCTCTCTCTCTCTCTCTCTCTCTCTCAGTAACAGTGACTCTCAGTAACAGTAACAGTGTTACTACAGGACTGTGATATGTGGTTGTCTCACCTAGCTACCTTAAGATGAATACATTAAAGATGCAAGGATACCTTCATGGTGCACACACATCACAACACAGATCGTGCAATTGGCACGACAAGCCTCTACTCTCCCTCACCCAGCGAGGCTGAAATAATTGCGCATGGACCCCTCAGATTTTCAAAACAGCTTCTACAGGCCATCATTGAGAGCATACTTGCTGGTGCATCCCGCTTCGGTTATCCCCCACGCAACCTGTTGGCATCCGACACACAGGCGCTAGAAGAGTATTGTGGTACGGCCAGTACAGGAAGGCCCTAAAAATTGTCAAAGCACCCAAGTAATAGACTGTTCCCTGCTGCACTGCATGGCAAGCGTGGTACCAATGCACCAAGTATGGAACCAACAGGACTCCTGAACAGCTTCTACCCCCAAGTCACAAGAACTGCTACAATAGTAAGTTTAAATAGTGATCCAAGTAGCTACCTGGACTATTGCATTGACCCTTTTTGCACTAATCTCTTGAACTCATCACATACACCTCTACTACTGTTTATCTATCTGTCCTGTGTCTAGTCACTTTATGTGCCGTGGCCAGTGAGTGTGAGTGTGAGCAGCACATCACCATGACTGATGTCAGTACAAGGTGTTTCACAGTGCGAGAGAACAACCAGTAGAGGCACAGAGTGACACCAGGTGGGAGAGCTGGGGCTGTGTGTGTTGCGTGTGTTGTGCATGCACTTGTGAGAGAACTGGCACAGCGTCGGGGTGAGCGATGGCATAATTTGGGGGTGTCCAGTAGACGCAGAGCGCCGGACGCAGCGCCAACCGCAGCTCCTACTGGTGGTACCCCAGAGGGGCAGCGCGACAAGTCCAACCTCCTCAGAGAGAGAGAGGACAGACGGGAGGACAGAGAGATACACACAGAGAGAGCAATGAGACCTAACCAAATCAATGAGAAAACAAAAAGATAATTACTTGACACGTTGGAAAGGAATTGACAACAAAAAAACAGAGCAAACTAGAATGCTATTTGGGCCTTAACAAGAGAGAACACAGTGGCAGAATACCTGACCACTGTGACTGACCCCAAAATGAAGGAAAGCTTGGACTATGTACAGACTTAGTGAGCATTAGCCTTAGCTATCGAGAAAGTCGCCGTAGGCAGACCTGGCTCTCAAGAGAAGACAGGCTATGTGCACACTGCCACAAAATTGAGTGGAAACTGAGCTGCACTCCTAACCTCCTGCCAAATGTATGACCATATTAGAGGCCACATATTCCCTCAGATTACACAGACCCACAAGAATTTGAAAACAAATCCAATTTTAATAAACTCCATATCTTTTGGAATGAAATACCACAGTGTGCCATCACAGTAGCAGTATTTGTGACCTTTTGCCACAAGAAAAGGGCAACAGTGAAGAACAAAAACCATTTGTAAATACAACCCATATTTATGTTTATTTCTATTTTCCCTTTCTACTTAACTATTTGCACAATCGTTACAACACTGTATATAGACATTAATATGGCACTCCAACACTGCCCTTTCCCACCTGACAAAAGGATGTAAGAATGCTGTTCATTGAACTACCAGCTCAGTGTACAACCACTATAGTTACCCACAAAGCGCAGCCCTAAGCTAAGGACCCCTGGACAAACACCTCCCTCTGCAACTGGATCCTGGATTTCCTGACAGCCGCCCAGGTGGTAAGGGGTAAGGTGTAAGGTGGTGAGAGGTAGGGCCAACAAACACATCTTGCCACGGCTGATCCTCAAACATCCTGAGACCAGGCTTGCATCACCGCCTGGTATCGGCAACTGCTACGGCCATTCTGACCGTATGGCCTACAAAGGAGGTAGTGCGTACGGCCAGTACATCACTGGGCCAAGCTTCCTTGCCATCCAGACCTATATAACTAGAGCAATGTCAAGGAAGGACCTAAAGATTGGCAAAGACTCCAGTCACCCAAGTCATAGACTGTCCTCTCTGCTGCGCACGGCAAGATGGGTACCGGAGCGCCAAGTTGGGGACACAAGGCTCCTTAACAGCTTCTACCCCGAAGCATAGAGGACTGCTGAACAATTAATAAAATGGCCACCCGGGACTATTACATTGAACCCCCTCCCATTTTATTATTTACCTTGGTTTATAGTAAATATTTTCGTAACTCTATTTCTTGAACTGCATTGCTGGTTAAGGCTTGCTAAGTAAGCATTTCACGGGTAAGGTCTACACCATTGTATTCGGTGCATGTCAAAATTGATTTGACTGAAATGTCTTATTCTTTTTGACTTTTTGGAGTGTAATGGTTACTGTTCATTTTTTATTTGTTATTCCTTTGTTTATTATCTTATTCACTGCTTTGGCAATGTAAACATATGTTTCCCATGCCAATAAAGCCCTTGAATTTAATTAATTTAATTGAGAGAGAGAAGATAAAGACAGAGAGATACACACAGAGAGATAGAGATAGGGACAGAGTGAGACAGATAGAGAGACAGCGAGAGAGAGAAATATACCGATTCATCTCCCAGAGAAAGAAACCACATGAAAAACACACAAATTAACTCCTCGCAGATCACAATGATGGAAATGTGTTGTGTGTGTGTGTGTGTTGAGCTTTTTATGTACGAGGAGGTTAAACCATTGAAGGAAAGAGTTCAGCTGCCAACAGAAAGCATCTGATAATGAATTATGACATTTACTCTTGTCTAGAGCAACCACCAATAAAGCTGACAGACAGATTTACTGTTAAGAATAGCAGTATGCAAAATTAGTCACATGAGAGAGAGAGAGGTACTGTGGGAAACCAGGCAGGAGTGCACTTTCTCTCTTGTATTTCTACCTCTCCGCTCTTGTTCCGTGGAAGTAGTCAGGAAATATGAGGCTAATTATCACAATGAAATTATCCTGATTTTCCGCTCCACTTGGAGCCGTGGGCCGGACAGCTGCTGCCTCTGAGAGGCTCCCGCTCACTCAGTGCCTGCCCGATTCTAATCACTTGGAAAAAGGAATTCTCGCGGCTAGAAACCTGCATGCCGGTTCCCTTCCCGGGCGATGGGGGCCAGCTGCAGGGTGAGTACTGTTGCATATTTCCCTTCTCTCTCTCTCTCTCTCTCTCTCTCCTCTCTCTCTCTCTCTCTCTCCTCTCTCTCTCTCTCTCTCTCTCTCTCTCTCTCTCTCTCTTCTGCTCTCTCTTCTCTCCTCCTCTCTCTCCTCTCTCTCCTCTGTCTCTGTCTCTGTCTCTGTCCTCTCCTCTCTCTCTCTCGTTGTTTTCTGCTGCAGTTATTCTTGATGTTGATGTTGCTGTGTTCTCTGTTTGGCCCCAAAGTTATATCTGCGTAATTGACTCCAGTAAGAAGAAAAACAGTATTATTCTCCCCAGGGTTAATCTTAATCTGTTTTCTATTTGAAGGATACACACAATGAATAAAACACCATGGACAGGCAAAGGCAGGCCCATCAAAAGCTCAAAATCACCTAGTTCTCCAAAGGAAATTGGTACGACTCATTGTCTCACACACCGGTAGCTAGTAGGCTATACGTCCGTAATGAACACGCCTAATGCTATGCTAACATGCTACAGTGT
>NC_036846.1:6937243-6940422 GCF_002910315.2 Salvelinus sp. IW2-2015
ATAAGATTAGATGCAAAGTGATAAGTTTTGTTGTATGTTTAATTTCCAGTCAATGATTAGTTGAACAGTAGTGCTCATGAGCCCAAAGGTATAACGTGTTACCATGTTTAAAATACGTGTTCAACATAAACCAAAACAAGTGTGGCTCACAACTGTATACAACGTCACCCACGTAGATGATATGTTACGTACTGCAAAAAAATAAATATATATATATATATGATATGTTTACAAATTCCAATTCTACCAATATGTTACGAATTCGAAAGTCTTAAGACCCCGTTCAATCTCTTTAACGCTAAGTAGGTAGTTTAATGCGGGATGGTTGGCTCCGGAGGCCTCAAACTGCTAAGGGCCTTCAATACCGATGTGCTTACTGCACGTAGGCCCTAGAGGCCCCAAATCGTGGACTAATAGAAAGAAACCGCTGTCTCAATGAACTTCCAAGCATTGATCCAAAGCAGGTTGTGTCTTTAGAGCTGCAGAAGGAGATAAGAGAACAGAAACTTAGCATCTCCATGAGGAAATGCGCCCCCGTTCAATCCCCACTTATACTATGAGCTTTGAAATATACTCTTCGGGTGGATCCCAGTGCCGCCTAAGGTCATAGAAAAGACGTGGTTTTGTTCCTAAAGTGTACAGTGTTACTACAGGACTGTGATATGTGGTTGTCTCACCTAGCTACCTTAAGATGAATACATTAAAGATGCAGTATAAATGTTTTGTGTAATTTCAGTCATGTAGTTTTGAAAGTAGTGCTCATGAGCCAAAACGGGTCGTAAAAAGTTGTGCACAACTGTATACAACGTCACCCACGTAGTATGATATGTTACGTACTGCAAAAAAATAAATATATATATATATATGATATGTTACAAATTCCAATTCATACAATATGTTACGAATTCGAAAGTGCTTAAGACCCCGTTCAATCTCTTTAACGCTAAGTAGGTAGTTTTAATGGCTAACTGGGCTTTAGAGGCTACTGCACTAGCTAGAGGCCCAAATCCTGATTAGAGAAAACTGTCTCAGTGACTCAAAGCTGATCAAAGCAGGTGTTTTAGAGGGAGAAGGATGAAGGACAGAAACAAATTATGGGAAAATGGCCACTCGGCGTCAGCAGAGTGCATTCTGGGATGGAGGGGTTATAGGTCAGCTGACTGAGTTGAGTAGAAAGTCGTGACAGTGAAAGAATAGAAATTCCTCATCTGACATTAAACCCCACTATCAAACATACAGACAAGACATGTCCAAATCAGTGTCCCTCTGTCAACGCGATCTAGAAGAGAATGGCATATTCCCCTTAACGTGGTCATTGAATTGCATTTGCTTCACGCAGCCCATAGAATCCAGCCAATGTTTGACACATGATGTCACAGCCCATAGAATCCAGCCAATGTTTGACACATGATGTCACAGCCCATAGAATCCAGCCAATGATTGACACATGATGTCACAGCCCATAGAATCCAGCAATGATTGACACAGGGGGTGATGTCCACAGGGCCCATAGAATCCAGGCCCAACGATTGAACGTGATGTACACCAGCCCATACGAATCCCGAGCCCATCATTGGGACATCGTGATGTCACAAGCCATCAGCATCCAGCCATCATTGACACATGTGATGGTCGACAGCCATACGAATCCAGCCCATCACTTGACATCGTGAACTGTCACAGCCCTAGCATCCAGCCATCATTGACACGTGATGTACAGCCCATAGAACACGATTGACAAAGTAGTATTAGGAGAAAAAAGGTTGATGTCGGACGGACTAAAACGCTGCATGCCAAAACCCCGCGTACAGAATTTTCATATGCGTCCTCCTAGCGGGAGCAATGGGCTGTTCAAAAAGGGTTGTTGACTATGGGCGTTTCTCCCGCCCAAATAATTTGGTTATTAGCGTATTACTGGATCACTTCACACGCACGACCCCACACCAGTACGAGACGCTGTCCAGAGACAGGCTGCTGTAGGTACTGTGAACTCAGTAATACACACACCCACAAACCAGTAGCCGAACCGGGCTGTCAGATGACAGCTGCTGTAGTACTGTGTAACTCAGTAATAACCGACAATCCACACCAAGTACAGAGACTTTGCTGGTCAGGACAGCTGCTGTAGTACGTGCTGAACTCAGTAATCACCCACACACCCCACACAGTAAGAGACGCGTGTCAGAGACCAGCTGCGTGTAGTACTGGTGAAACTGCAGTAATAACCCACACACCCGCATAGTCCTGTGTTGAGGAATCAATCATTGTTCTGAATAGAATTAAGGGATGTATTGGCAAGAGGAAAGTGTAGACCGATGAATTCACCTGTCTAGTGAGCAAGTTCCCGGGCGTATAGAGAATTAAACAATAACGGATTAGCTGCTGCTTCCCTGCTTTGTTCCCTGCCTGCCTGCCTGCTTGCTCTGCCTGCCTGCCTGCCTGCCTGCTTCCTGGCCCTGCCATCACTGTGGACACCTAGGACGTGGTTGGATTAGGCAACATACGTAACGCTGGACAGTACTGCCTGCATCCAAGTCTTCCAGCTATAGATTTAGGCTCACTCCAACAGGCGCTTACGGTACGTCGTTGAGTGAGAAGCACTCTTGACACACCGCCGCGCACGCACTGCCACGCACGACAACACACACACACACACTGTTGCCAACTTGGCCATGGCAGATGTATCTCTAGTAATGTGTGATTGTTATGGTTCAGTCGTGCATTGATATTACATTAACAGTAAAAGCCTATGCTTTTAGCAGAGATGTTACAGGCAAGTAAAAGATGCTCTTTAGTGTCTTCGTGATTTATTTTCAAGGAGTAGGTATAAATGTACATCCTGTTTTGTTCTACCCCTCGCCCCTCTCATCTCTGTCTTAATCTCTTCTCTGTCTCTCTCTAGCTCTCTCTGTCTCTCTCGCCTTCTCTGTCTCTCTCCATCTCTCTCTGTCTGTCGCTCTCTTCTTCTCTGTCTCTCTCTTCTCTCGTCTGTCTCTCTCCCATCCTTCTTGCTTCTCTCCATCTGTGCCGTGGGGTCTCGTCCCTCATCTCTCTTCTTCTCTCCTCTCCTCGCTCCCTCTTTTCTCATCCCTCCTCGCTCGTTGCGTCGTCTTATGTCCGTCGCCTTCCTCGTCCTTGCTTCCCGCTCTCCCATTCGCCCGGTCCTCTCTGTCTACTCT
>NC_036846.1:6940447-6957681 GCF_002910315.2 Salvelinus sp. IW2-2015
AGAGAGAGATAGGAGATGGTAAGGAGATGAGTGGAGATGGAGAGGGAGGGGAGAAGGACTGGAAGGGAGAAGGAGATGGAGGGGAAGAAGAAGAAGGAAATGGAGGGGAGAAGGAGAAGGAAATGGAGGGCGGAGCAAAATGGAGATGGAGGGGAGAGGGAGAAAGGAGATGGAGGGGAGAGGAAGAATGGAAGAGAGAAGGAGAAGGAGAAATGGAGTGGGAGATGAGAAAGAGATGGGGGAGAGGGAGAAAAGGAGAATGGAGATGGAGGGGAGATGAGAAAAGAGAGGCGGGGAAGGGGAGAATGAGATGGAGGGGAGAGGGAGAAAGAGATGGAGGGAGAAGGGAGAAGGAGGATGGAAGGGGAAGAGGGAGAGGAGATGGAAGAGAGAAGGAGAAGGAGATGGAGGGGAGATGAGAAAGAGATGGAGAGGGAGAGGAGATGGAGATGGAGGGGAGATGAGAAAGAGATGGAGGGGCAGGGGAGAATGAGATGGAGGGGAGAGGGAGAAGGAGAATTGGAGGGGAGAGGGAGAAGGAGATGGAGGTGAGAGGGAGAGAAGAGGAAGAGAGAAGGAGAAGGAGATGGAGGGGAAGATGAAGAAAGAGATGGAGGGGAGGGGAGAAGGAGATGGAGGGAGGGGAGAAGGAGATGGAGGAGAGGGAGAGGAGATTGAAGGAGAGATTGAGAAGGAGAAGGAGAGGGAGGGGAGAAGGACATGGAAGGGAGAAGGAGATAGAGGGGAGAAAGGACCATGGAAGGGAGGGGAGAGGAGAGGAGATGAATGGGAGAAGGAGATTGGAGGGGAGAGGGAAGGAGATGGAGGGGAGAGGGTGTGGACAGGAGGGGAAAGAGGGAGAAGGAGAGAGAGGGGGGAGAAAGGGAGGGAGCAGGGAGGGGAGGAGGAGGGGAGAATGAGAAGGGGGGAGTAGGATATGGGGGGGGGGGAGGTGAAGGGGAGAAGGAGCTGGAGGGAGAAGGAGAGGAGATGGAAAGAGAGAAGGAGAAGGAGATGGAAGGGGAGATGAGAAAGAGATTGGAGGGGAGGGAAGGGGAGAAGGAGGTTGGAGGGGAGAGGAGAAGGAGATGGAGATGGAAGGGAGATGAGAAAAGAGATGGAGGGGAGGGGAGAAGTGAGATGGAGGGGAAGAGGGAGAAGGAGATGGAGGGGAGAAGGGAGAGGAGAAATTGAAGAGAGAAGGAGAAAGAGATGGAGGGGAGATGAAAAAGAGATGAAGGGCAGGGGGAGAAAGGAGAATGGAGGGGAGAGGGAGAAGGAAGATGGAGGGGAAGAGGAGATGGAGATTGGAGACGGAGAAGGAGATTGAGATTGAGAAGGAGAAGGAGAGGGCAGAAGGACATGAAAGGGAGAAGGAGAATGGAGGGGAGCAGGAGAAGGACAGGGAGGGGAGAGGAGAAGGAGATGAATGGGAAGAAGGAATGGAGGGGAGAGGGAAAGGAGATGGAGGGGAAGAGGTGTGGAGCAGGAGGGGAGAGGGAGAGGAGAGGGAGGGGGAGGGAAGGGAGCAGGAGGGGAGGAGGAGGGGAGAGGGAGGGGAGAAATGAGACAGGAGGGGAGTAGGAATAAGGGAGGGAAGAAGGAGGTGAAAGGGGAGAAGGAGCTGCGGAGGGAAGGAAGGAGAGGAGAGGGAGAAGGATAGTGGAGGATGGAGAAGGAGATGGAGAGGAGAGAGAAGGAGAAGGAGATGAGAGGAGAAGGAGATGGAGAGGAGAAAGGAGATGGAGAAAGGAAGGGACGAGGAGAAGGAGAAGGAGATGGGAGATGGAGAAGGAGATGGAGATGGAGATGGAGAGGAGAAGGAGAGGGAGAGGAGAAGGAGATGGAGAAGGAGATGGAGAGGGAGAGGAGAAGGAGAAAGGAGAAGGAGATGGAATGGAAGATGGAGATGGAGAGGAGAAAGGAGATGGAGAAGGAGAAGGAGAGGAGAAGGAGATGGAGAAGGAGATGGAGATGAGATGGAGATGGAAGAGGAGAAGGAGAGGGAGAGGGAGAGGAGAAGGAGATGGAGATAGGAAGATGGAGAGGGAGAGGGAGAAAGGAGAAAGGAGACAGGAGATGGAGATGGAGAAGGAGATAGGAGATGGAGAGGAGAGGAGATGGAGAAGGAGAAGGAGAGGGAGAGGAGAAGGAGACGTGAGGAAGGAGATGGAGATGGAGATGGAGAGGAGAAGGAGATGGGAGAAAGGAGATGGAGAGGGAGAGGAGAAGAGATGGAAGAAGGAAGATGGAGAGGGAAGGCATGGAAGGGAGAAAGGAGATAGAGGGGAAGAGGGAGATGGAGGGAGAGGGGAAAGGAGAATGGAGGGGAGAGGGTGTGGAGCAGGAAGGGGAGAGGGAGGGAGAGGGAGGGGAGAAGGAGGGGAGGCAGGGCGGGAGGAGGAGGGAGAATGAGAGGGGGAAGTAAGATATGGAGGGGAGAAGGAGGTGAAGGGGGAAGGAGCTGGAGGGAGAAGAGAGGAGATGGAAGAGAGAAAGGAAAAGAGATGGAGGGGAGATTGAGAAAAGAGATTGTAGGGGAGGGAAGAAGAGGTGGAGGGGAGAGAGAAGGAGATGGAGATGGAGGGGAGATGAGAAAGAAGATGGAGGGGAGGGAGAAAGGAGATGGAGGGGAGAAGGAGAAGAGAATGAGGGGAGAGGAAGATGGAAGATGAGACGGAAAAGAAAAAAAAAGGAATTGAGATTGAGATTGAGAAGGAGAAGGAGAGGGAGAAGTACATGGAAGGGAGAAGGAGATGGAGGGGAGAAGGAGAAAGGAAAGGGAAGGGGAGGAGGAGAAAGGAGATGAATGGGAGAAGGAGATGGAGGGGAGAGGGAAAGGAGATGGAGGCGGAGAAGGGTGTGGAGCAGGAGGGGAGAGGGAGGGGAGAAGGAGGGGAGCAGGAGGGGAGGAGCGGAGGGGAGAAGGAGGGGAGAATGAGAAGGAAGGGGAGTAGGATAAGGAGGGTAGAAGGAGGTGAAAAGGGAGAAGGAAGCTGCGGAGGAAGAAGGAGAGGAGAAGGGAGAGGAGAGGGAGGGGAGAGGAGAAGGAGAAAGGAGACTGGAGATGGAGATGGAGTATGGAGAAGGAGATGGAGATGGAGAGGAGAAGGAGAGGAGATGGAGAGGGAGAGGAGAAAGGAGAAGAGATGGAGATGCGGAAAGGAGATGGAGATGGAAGAAGGAGAAGGAGCAGGAGAGGGAGAGAGAAGGAGATGGAGAAGGAGAAGGAGATGGGAGAGGGAGAGGAGAAGTAGAAGGAAGATGGAGAAGGAGATGGAGAATGGAGGGAAGAGGAGAACGGAGAATGAGAGGGAAAGAAAAAAAAAAAAAAAACGGGAAAAGGAGAAAGAAAAAAATGGAGATGGAGATGGAGAGGAGAAGGAGAAGAGATTGGAGAGGGAGAGGAGAAGGAGATGGAGAATGAGATGGAGAGGGAGAGAAAGAGAAGGAGAACGGAGATGAGAAAGGAGGATGGAGATGGAGAGGAGAAGAGATGGAGAAGAGATGGAGAGGGAGAGGAGAAGGAGATGGAAGAAGGAGATGGAGGGGAGGGGAGAAGGAGGTGGAGGGAGAGGGAGAAGGAGATGAGGATGTACGGGAGATGAGAAAAGAGATGGAAGGGGAGGGGAGAAGGAGATGGAAGGGGAGAGGGAGAAGGAGATGGAGGGGAGAAGGGAGAGGAGATGGAGAATGAGACGGAGAGGAGAATTGAGATTGGAGAAAGGAGAAGGAGAGGGAGAAGTACATGGAAGGGAGAAGGAGATGGAGGGGAGAAGGGAGAAGGGAAAGGGAAGGGGAGAGGAGAAGGAAGATGAATGGGAGAAAGGAGATGGAGGGGAGAGGGAAAGAGATGGAGGGGAGAGGGGTGTGGAGCAGGAGGGAGAGGGAGAAGGATGAGGATGAAAGGAGGGGAGAAGGAGGGGAGCAGGAGGGGAGGAGGAGGGAGAGGGAGGGGAGATGAAAGGAGGAGTAGGATAAGGAGGGGAGGAAGGAGGTGAAGGGGAAGAAGGAGCTGCGGAGGAAGAAGGAGAGGAGAAGGAGAAGGAGAAGGGAGGGGGGAGAGGAGAAGGAGATGGAGATGGGAGACAGGAGATGGAAGATGGAGAGAAGAAGGAGATTGAGAGGGAAAGAGGAGAAGGAGAATGGGAGAAGGAGAAAAATGGAGAGGGAGAGGAAAAGGAGAAGGAAGAAGAGATGGAGCTGGAGAGGAGAAGGAGATGGAGAGGGAGAGGAAGAAGGAGAAGGAGATGGAGATGGAGAGGAGAAGGAGATGGAGAAGGAGATGGAAAGGGAAGGAGAAGGAGATGGGAAGGAGATGGAAGAGGGAGAGGAAGAAGGAGATGAGAAGGAGATGGAATGAAGAGGAGAAGGAGATGGAGATGGAAGAAGGAGAAGGGGATGGAGAAGGGAGAAGGAAGAAGAGAAGGAGATGGAGATGGAGATGGAGAGGAGAAGGAGAAGGAGATGGAGAGGAGAAGGAGATGGAGAAGGAGATGGAGAGGGAGAGGAGAAGGAGATGGAGAAGGAGAATTGGAAAGATGAAGAGGAGAGAGATGGAGAAGGAGATGGAGATGGAGAGGAGAAGGAATGGAGAAGGAGATGGAGAGGGAGAGGAGAAGGGAGATGGAGAGGGAAGGACATGGAAGGGGAGAAGGAGTGAGGGGACAGGGAGGTGAGAAGGAAATAGAAAGGGAGAAGAGATAGAGAGCAGAGGAGAGGGAAGGGGAGAAGGAGGGTAGCAGGAGCAGGAGATGAAGGGGAGAGGGAGAAGGGGAAGGAGGGTAGAAGGAGAAGGAGATGGAGGGGAGAGTAGATAGGAGGGAGAGGGAAGAGGGAGGGGAGATGGAGATGAGACGGAGAAGGAGATTGAGAAGGAGAAGGAGAGGGAGAAGTTTTACATGGAAGGGAGAGGGAGTGGAGGGGAGAGGAAGAATGGAAAGGGAAGGGGAGAGGAAGAAGGAGATGAATGGGAAAAGAAGGAGATGGAGGGGGAGAGGGAAAGGAGAATGGAAGGGGAGAGGGTGGGAGCAGGAGGGGAGGAGGGGCCGGAGAGGGAGGGGAGAATGAGAAGGAGGGGAGTAAGGATAAGGAGGGGAGAAGGAGCTGCGAGGAAGAAGGAGAGGAGAGGGAGAATGAGAGGGAGGGGGGAAGAGGAGAAGGAGATGGAGATGGAACAAGGAGAAGGAGAAGGAGAAGGGAGATGGAGAGGGAGAGGAGAAGGAGATGGAGAAGGAGAATGGAGAAGGGGAAAGGAGAAGGAGATAGGAGAAGGAGATGGAGAGGAGAAGGAGAAGGAGATGGAGAGGAAGAGGAGAAAAGGAGATGGAGATGGAGAATGGAGAGGAGAAGGAGATGGAGAAGGAGAATGGGAGAGGGAGAGGAGAAGGAGATGGAGAAAGGAGAAGGAGAATGGAGAGGAGAAGGAGATGGAGAGGGAGAGGAGAAGGACGATGGAGAGGGAAGGACATGGAAAGGGAGAAGGAAGAATAGAGGGGAGAAGGGAGGTGAAGAAGGAAATGAAAGGGAGAAGGAGATAGAGAAGGAAGAGAGGGATGGGGAGAAGGAGGGTAAAGCAGGAGAAGGAGAATGGAGGGGAGAGGGAGAAGGAGATAGGAGGGTAGAAGGAGAAGAGATGGAGGGGAGAGTAGAAGGAGGGGAGAGGGAGGGGAGGGTGTTACATCCTAAGATGCTGGGTTTTTTACTGAAGACTCCGGAGCTAATAAACGAACAGATTGATTTAAGTCTCCTTAACACATTACAAGTCGACTAACTCTCTACAGCTTCAGCCCCAACTCCCCAATACATCATTGAACTTTAAGCTGCCCTTACTTGCATCTCATAACACCAAATGACTCAATGCAAGAACGGAACCGCCCATTATCATTTGTTAATTCAAATAACTCAACCCCTGCATACAAATCCCATGGCTATTTGCAACCATTTTACATATAAACTCACTTAACAACAATAATACATTTTCTCAATACAACCACAGAGGTGGAGAAGGAGATGGAGGGGAGAAGGAAGGATGAGAGGGGAGATGAGGAGGGGAGATGGAGGAGGGGAGAAGGACTGGAGGGGAGAAGGAGATGGAGGGGAGAGGAGGAGGCGAGAAGGAGCTATGAGGGGAGAAAGGAATGGAGGGAAATGGAGGGGAGAGGAGAGAGGGGTGGGGAGAAGGAGATTGGGGGAGGGGAGAAGGAGATGGAGGGGTGGGGAGAGGAGATGGAGGGGAGGGGAAGAAGGAGATGGATGGGGAGTGGGAGAAAGGACGATGGAGGGGAGGGGAAGAAGGAAGAATGGGAGGGGAAGAGGAGAAGGAGATGGAGGGGAGAGAAGGAGATGGAGGGAGAGGGAGAATGGAGATGGAGATGGAGGGGAGGATGAGAAGGAGATGGAAGGGGAGGGGAGAAAGGAGATGGAGGGAGGGAAAAAGGAGATGGAAGAGATAAAGGAAGAAGAGATGGAGGGGAAGCGGGAAGGGGAGGGGAGAAGGAGATGGAGGGGAGGGGAGAAGGAGCTGGAAAGGGCGGGAGAAGGAGAGGATAGATGAGAGCAGCCTGGTTGTGGAGCTTTGCAATGCATTTTCCACGGGAGTTAGAAAATTGGTACTGATCTGGAGATAGAAGAGGAAAGAGTGAGCGAAGTAGGAGGAGAAATGGAAAGAGGAGGGGGATGCAAAGAAGAAGAGATGAAGAGTAGGAAATAGAGACATAAGGAGGAGAAGGGCACAGGAAGCTTCCTGTCTAAAAGAATGATGTGAGACTGCYAGTTTSTAAAYGTTTGATGACAAAATGACAGACAGAGCGTGAGAGACTATCCTACTGCCTTACACACATGCACACAAACAAACACTCAGACAATGCAAACACACACACACACTTTGCGTTGAGTCTGGAATGCTATGCAGGAGCTGGATGAGTGCCGTCACACTGTGACCATGAAGGAAATCATGTAAAATATTCATCCTGCGCCAGTCTTAATAATGCATTACCCCACCACTTACGGACTGAGCAACTCCTGCAAGCCACGCTGTGAAAATACATCAGGGATTCTCRTTACAGAAGATCTCTGCTCCTCTCAAAGATGCACGAAAGTGTCGATGTCTTAGCTTTGGGGGCTGACTATATGCTTTGAGCTTGGCCACATAATCTGGTCCAATTAGGTATTAGATGGCTAGTCTGGTGTGGATCATGATCATTTAAGGTCAAAGAGATGAGGGGAGGAGAGGAAAAGAGGGATGAAGATGAAAGCAGGGAGGGAGGGAGGGAGGTGGTGACAGGGTTATGAGAAGTAGATAGAGAAGTAGCTCTACTAAAACATCCCTCCCACTCTCACTCTGCCTCTCTCTCTCCCTCTCTCTTTCCCTCTCTCTCTCTCTCTCTCTCTCTCTCACTCTTCTCTTTCATCCGTCTCTCTCTGGCGGATCTTTAGGCCACATTATGGACAGCCCATGGCACTCTGCCAAGATAGTGTTTGGTATGGGTGGATGAGGGCAGGCAGACAGGCAGACCGACAGGCAGACAGGCAGCATCTCCATATTAATGACATCATGACTTCACCATTACATAATCAAATAGATTAGCCATGTATGCAGAGCTCCGGGGTCCGACAGGGATGAAATTACTCACACAGAAGGGTTGTTATGAACCAACCACAGTGTGGTCAGACCCAAAACCAGACTCGGGCTCTAGTCTAGCTTAGAGATGTGCTGTAGTAGAAGATGATTGTGTTAGAGACTCAGCATTTACCCGAGACTGTCAGTCGCAGAGAGGCCGATGCTGCTGACAGCATCCTTCAACTTCACCTTTGACCTCGGAGAGATAGGGAGCGAGGGATACATATCAAAGAAGAAGAAAATGGCTTTTGAGAAAATGCTTCGCCATGCTTTTTGCGTGTGAGTGCACGTGTGTGTGCGTGTGCACGTGTGTGTGTGTGTGTGTGTGCGTGTGCACGCGTGAGTGACATTGAAGCACTACCAGGGGTCATATTGATGTAACTCCAGTGGCTGCTCGGCCCAGAGTATCTCAGACAGGGACACAGAGGTGACTCATTAAAGCCAGCATGACATTATTAACAAACCCCCTGGTAATTCCTATATAACTCCCCATGTCATCTAGCCTTCACTGTCTCCTCTCCCTCTATCCCTCTATCTGTCACACCCTGATCTGTTTCACCTGTCTTGTGCTAGTCTCCACCCCCCTCCATCATCCCCTGTGCATTTATACCGGTGTTTTCTGTATGTCTGTTGCCAGTTCGTTTTGTCTCGTCAAGCCTACCAGCGTGTTTTTCCGTGCGCCTGTTCTCTGTTTTCTAGTTCTTACGGTTTTGACCATTCTGCCAGCCCTGACTCTGAGCCTGCCTGCCGCTCTGTACCTTTGTGACTCTGCCCTGGATTACTAGCATCTGCCTGTCCTGACCCTGAGCCTGCCTGCAGTTCTGTACCGTACTGACTTTGCCCTGGATTACTGACCTCTGCCTGCCCTTGACCTYTCGTTTGTCTGCCCCTTATTTTGTCAATAAACATCTGTGATTTGACCTGTCTGCATCTGGGTCTTATTTTCGGTTACTAGTCCAACACTCTAACCAGTAGGCTACCTGCCGCCAAAATCCTGTTATCCTGAACCGTGATACTATCCCCTATCCTCCACTGTATCCACATCTATAAAAGGGGTGTGCAAACCCTGGACCATGAATAGGTTTTACAACGGCCCACGAGATAGTTAATGAAAATGAGGGCTATGAGCTCAGGAATACGCTCTCCCTCCAACGTCGTCTTCCCTGCCTCCTCTGAGTCGCTCCCTTTATTTTCTACCCTCCACAAAACTACCCTCCATTAAACTACCCTCCACAAAACTACCCTCCATTAAACTACCCTCCACTAAACTACCCTCCACTAAACTACCCTCCACAAAACTACCCTCCATTAAACTACCCTCCACTAAACTACCCTCCACAAAACTACCCTCCATTAAACTACCCTCCACAAAACTACCCTCCATTAAACTACCCTCCACAAAACTACCCTCCATTAAACTACCGTCCACAAAAACTACCCTCCACACTAAACTACCGCTCCACTAAACTACCCTCGCTTAAAATACCCTCCACGTAACCTACCCTCCACTACCCTCCACTAAACTACCCTCCACTAAACTACCCTCCATTAAACTACCCTCCACTAAACTACCCTCCATTCATAAGTTCACTTTTCCTCTCTCCCCCCATCTTCCCCAAAGAAGGATATATAATATAATAATTATGGCATGATTAAGCCCTTTCATCACATCATTAACCCTGTTTGTCCCCAGAGCGGATCCTGCCTATGGGCAACAACACACATACAACAAACGTTCACATAGCATACACACATCTGAGCCTGCTGGCAATACCCACACACATGAAAGGCCCACTTGATTTCTAAAAAGCAGAGGGTGATTTCCCACTTATCCCCAGTCATATATATTGTAACACTCGTGTTAATACATTTACAGAGCCTTCAGAAAGTTTTCACATCCCTTTACTTTWCCAACATTTTATTGTGTTACAGACTGAATTTAAAATGGATTAAATGTATAGTTTTTGGTCACTGACCTACACACAATACCCCATAACGTCKAAGTAGAAGAATGTTTTTCAACATTTTTACAAATGAATTCAATATGAAAAGCTGAAATGTTTTGAGTGAATAGGCAAGCCTAAATAAGTTCAGGAGTAAAAATGTGCTTAACAAGGCACATAATAATTGTCATGGACTCACTCTGTGTGCAATAATAGTTTTTTACATGARATTTGAATGACTACCTCATCTCTGTACACCACACATTCAATTATCTGTAAGGTCCCGCAGTCGAGCAGTGAATTACAAACACAGATTCAACCACAAAGACCAGGGAAGTTTTCAATGCCTCACAAAGAAGGGCACCTATTGGTAGATGGGTAAAAAATGCAAAAAGCATWCATTGATTATCCCTTTGATCATGGTGAAGTTATTAATTACACTTTGGATGGTGTATCAATACACCCAGTCACTACAAAGATACAGGCGTCCTTCCTAACTCAGTTYCCGGAGAGGAAGGAAACAGCTCAGGGATTTCACCATGAAACGAATGGTGATTTAAAACAGTTACAGTTTAATGGCTGTGAAAGAAGAAAACTGAGGATGGATCAACAACATTGTAGTTACTCCACAAAACTAACCTAATTGACAGAGTTAAAAAGAAGGAAGCCTGTACAGAATAAAAATATTCCAAAACATACATCCTGTTTGCAACAAGGCACTAAAGTAATACTGCAAAAAATGTGGCAAAGCAATTCACTTTTTGTCCTGAATAAAGTGTTATGTTTGTGGCAAATCCAATACAACACATTACTGAGTACCACTCTCCACATTTTCAAGCATAGTGGCGGATGCATCATGTTATGGGTATGCTTGTAATCATTAAGGACTATGGAGTTTTTCAGGATAAAAAATAAATAGAATGGAGCTAAGCACAGGCAAACCTGGTTTAGTCTGCTTTCCACCAGACACTGGGAGAATAATTCACCTTTCAGCAGGACAATAATCTAAAACACAAGGCCAAATATACACTGGAGTTGCTTACCAAGATGACAGTAAATGTTCCTGAGTGGCCTAGTTACAGTTTTGATTTAAATCTACTTGAAAATCTATGGCAAGACCTGAAAATGGTTGTSTAGCAATGATCAACKACCAATTTTACAGAGCTTGAAGAATTTTGAAAATATGAATGGGCAAATGTTACACAATCCAGGTGTGGAAAGCTCTTACAGACTTACCCAGTTAGACGCACAGCTGTAATCCCTTCCGAAGGTACTTCAACTAATGATTGACTCAGGGGTGTGAATACTTATGTAAATGAGATATTTCTGTATTTCATTTTCAATAAATGTGCAAACATTTCTAAAAACATGTTTTCACTTCGTCATMATGGTGTATTATGTGTAGATGGGTGAGAAAAATAAATGTAATCCATTTTAAATTTAGGCTGTAACACAACAAATATAAAATATAAACAAAATGTGGAATAAGTCAAGGGGTATGAATACTTTCTGAAGGCANATGGTGTATTATGTGTAGATGGGTGAGAAAAATAAATGTAATCCATTTTAAATTTAGGCTGTAACACAACAAATATAAAATATAAACAAAATGTGGAATAAGTCAAGGGGTATGAATACTTTCTGAAGGCAKTGTCCCTTGTCAATGAAAGCAACCAGACAGGCTTGGCTTTTTAAATCATTTTACTCAGAGGTTTTAACCCTTTACACTCGTACAACTATATGGATAGGGCTACATTTGAAATGTTTCTTACAGAAGAAATATGAAAATAATATGCATAACCATGGTAGCAATTGAAAGGGAACAGTTTATGGGGAAATTAGTAGACCAAAGGTGAGGACACGACCYTTCACCTGACACAAGACTGAATCCAAACATTACACTGTTGATTTTATGTGCATTTGACATGTACTGTACTTTTTYACCCCGCATTTGTTGATAGTGAAATCTGATACATTCAGTAACATGATAAGAATATTCCTAGGAAATGTGGGGTAGGTGCAAACATAAGACAAAACAATGACAAGGGTTTGAGTGAGAGGACTAACTGGAGTCTCCAAGTGGCCACACCTCTCCAGAGTGTGCAGTTCCTAAGTCATTTCAATGCACTTTTATGACTCAAAGAAGAGTCTTCAACTGTAAGGTACTTTTTTTAGTTTTCCAAGATGTGCCTTTGAGGAACTAGTACAAGTACACGTGTAGTTTTGTTTGGAACACAACCCTTGGTCCCCGCCATCCCACAATTACCGTTGTTGTTTACGCAATCCAAAAACGGTCCATAATAAATCCCTATCTCGGTCAGGTGGGCATAACTTGGAAGTTTGTTCTATTGCCAACACGACTAGCTAAGTTATAAAATATGATATTACAGTGTTAGGCTTTCACAACGCAATCCAGAGAAACAGATCATCATTCGGTGTGCATAGAATGGAGTCATGAGGTGTGCATAGAATGGAGTCATGAGGTGTGCATAGAAAGGAGTCCTGAGGGCATTCAGGTGTGGGTGCCGCGGGAAAATGTTCAGACAAACAGACAAACACAGACTCCTTCTGTTCAGGACAACCCAGGGTGTGACGCCATGTCACCTTGTAACTGTACATCAAACATAGTGATCACAAACATTGACACTGTATATGACATGACTTTTATGATAAGGAAATGTGAATTGCACATTTGGACTCACGGGGTGTTTGGCTAGCTTGTATGACGTCAATGTCTCATCTTTCAAAATACTTTGAGTCCTGCTAATTTACAGCATTTCCCTCCCTCAGYCAACAAAAAATGTGCTAAAGTTGCCCAATTAGCGGGCGGGATGTCGGCAACTCCTTGTCGCACGAGGTGCTGAAGTTCAGAACGGCTGTCAGTCAAACCCCATACAGCGCTGTGAAGCACAGAGCCTGAGCTCTGACCTCATTTAGAGCACGTTACTGTGCAGCCACCGCGTTCCAATTTAGACACTTATCAGTGCCCAAATCTGCCATGTTCAACCCGTGTACTGGTACGAATGTAAAGGGCTATTCTACAGCTTACATTAGTATCTCTTTACAGTTGCTACATTTACACTGAGTGTTGTGTCAACCCCAGTGTGAGATGCAAACATGTTATCATGATATATTTATGAGAATGATGTTAAAGTCACACGACCATGTCTGTACAGAAACCATATTCAAAACCAGCATCATAAATCATGCATAATATATATATATATATACAGTATATGTTGTATATACAGTATAACCTGGGCCAGGAGTATTTCCTATAGAGTTGTTCCTGGTAAGGAGATACTCCTAGCCGTAAGCATAGCACAGGATTGAAGATATTACAGATTTATATCATCAACAGATCAGTAGACTACAGTATCATAACATGTCGAGTAAGAGAGAGGCATCATCTAGTTACTCCTTCACTCAGCCACTGACCACATACAGCACTGAGCTACAGATTCTAGATCCGTTTGGCATCATGTCTAGAACGAGAACCAACTTCTCTACTGGCATAATACATGGGTAGGAATGGCGATAGCAATTCAGTGGTCCCAACAATAGGGCCTCACAGTACATCAATGGTTACAATGAGGTTTGTTTTATAAATTGGACTGCTGTCTTTTTCATAGTTTTGCCTGCTTTCGGGACCGGAAGACAGTAGATGCCAGTAGAATAGGCAATAAGTAACGGAAGCGAGAGGGAGAGAATGTAAAAAAGGAAGATTGGTGAGAATGAGAGGACAACGGAGACGAACGACAATAAAGGAAAAAAGAGAAGTGGTTCATGTGAAGAAGCTGATGAGAGGCTGAAGAAACAGTCCCAGAGTTCCAGTGATACACACAGTCACAAACACCCACAGGAAGATCGTCATCACATGGCTCCGTACTTCCAGTCATCTTCCACCTGGAGAGAGAGAGAGAGAGAGAGAGAGAGAGAGAGAGAGAGAGAGAGAGAGAGAGAGAGAGAGAGAGAATAGAGGATAATATAGAGGAATATAATATATAGAGAGAAGAGAGAATAGAGAGAGAGAGAGAAGAGAGAGAGAGAGAGAGAATAGAGAGAGAGAGGATAGAGAGAGAGGAGAGAGAGAGAGAATAGAGAGAGAGCGAGAGAATAGAGAGGGGGGGAGAGAAGGAGCTCGTCAGAAGACAGGGAAGCACACAGGTCATTGAAGTCTATTGGAAATATCGTAAGACAAAGAAGGAAAGTGATCTGAGGAAAGGGTTGAAGGTTCAAAAGGGTATTAATAAATGCACTCTCTCTCTCCTCTCTCTTTGCCTTCGACTTATTGTGAAAACACATCATTGACCTTTCTGAAAAGGCTGCGAGGACCACCGTGCTAAAAGATGTCGACACTGTACTCACCACGATGTGCATTCCGCAAGAGAACGGGACAGACCAAGGGAGACAGAGAGAGAGAAAAATACCAGTATTCCTTGAGCCCCTATAGCGTATACTGGGATTGGGTCAGGCCAGGTGTGTATGTTTCTTGACATGCATGTGTGTTCTAGGCGCGTGCTTTTTCCTTTTGCAACCTGCTGTGGTCCACTGTAATGACATTGGTTGTATGGCTACTCTGTGTGCATCATTTCAATACTGAACTCAGGCCTTACTAAGAAAATGTATGACCATATTAGAGACACATATTTCGCTCAGATTATACAGACCCACAAAGAATTTGAAAACAAATCAAATTTTGGGTGAAATACCACAGTGTGCGATCACAGCAGCAAGATTTGACACCTGTTGCCACAAGAAAAGGGCAACCAGTGAAGAACAAACACCATTGTAAATACAACTTATATTTATGTTTATTTATTTTCCCTTTTTGTAATTTAAATATTTGCACATCATTACAACACTGTATATAGACATAATATGACATTTGAAATGTATTTATTCTTTTGGAACTTTTGTGAGTGTAATGTTTACTGTTACATTTCTATTGTTTACTTCACTACGCACTACGCACACCTGCCTCCCTCGTTACGCTCATCAGCGATTCATTGCACTCACCTGTGAGTCACTCACTGTTGTGCAGCATGCGCCASATGATCTAGTTACAGTATGGAATTCACAGCTAAATGTTTGCCAGCTAGATATCTTATAACTATTAAGTTAACTGTCTAAAATGTGTTAAATGCTCTGTAGTTGTGCATTTGGTTTGCTAATTTAGTAGCTAGTTAGCTATCTAGCTAAGTGGTTAGCTTCTTTATCAAATCAAGCATTCACTTGGTAACAGCAGAGAATCCCTCCTGAAGAGCCTTGCTGGCTAATATTTGATTTGTGCATGCAGAAAACTATGAGTAGCATTTTTGAGTTACTTGTATGCTTGTATAGTTTGGTCAGAAACTGTAGAAAAAGTTAGCAATGAGCTTGTTAGCATTTAGTTAGCATTCTCTATGGGATTGTACATGTACTTGTTAGCATTGCTAACCTTCAGATTACAGAGTGTGGTTTGGAAACAGTGCCCTTGTGTTTCAGTGACGTTATTACCGAATATGCCGGTATGACACAAGGTCAGTATGAAGGTATGACAATCTGGATACGGCTAGTGTGTGTGTGTGTGTGTGTGTGTGTGTGTGTGTGTGTGTGTGTGTGTGGTGTGTGTGTTGTGTGTGTGTGTGTGTGTGTGTGTGTGGTGTGTGGTGTGTGTGTGTGGTGTGTGGTGTGTGCATGGCTGTGGAATTTCAAGAATGCATGACCAGCACATTTGGTAATTCCATTTAGCTGAAGTCCAATAACTGCTTGTATTTTACATACCACTTCCACTGGACCAAGCTGCAGAGGTGAAGGACTATTTAGGAATGTAATCCAAAATCTCAACTCACAAAGAATTACACTGCAGAGCATTTCTCTGTAGTTACTGTGTAATAATCTTGGTAATAACCAATAACTGAGAAACAGAATAACTCTGTAATAACTATGTAATAACCAATAACTGAAGAACAGTTAGAACAGTTAATACAATGAAAGTTTAGATGCGATCACCATATAATTTAAACGATGAAAAAGCCTGGAAGGAGGAGAGATGACTAGAAACTATTTCGGTTGGCGTTTTATATGTGGATTAATTGTCGGAGTAGAGGTCCTTGTCCATTTCAGGTAAATAACAACTCAAGGTTTATATCCCAGGACAAATTAGCTAGCAACAGCAAGCTAGCTAAACAGGAAAATTAACGTTAGATAGCAAGTGCAAGCTAACTAGCTAAAATACCATATATGTTTAATGCTTTTCGACCGTGTCCCCAAATGAATGTCATTGGTTCAGAGTTTGTTTTGATATTTTAACCTGCGTGTCGTGATCGCGTTTGGTGTGGGGCAAAAATAATTTATGCACGATAGCGCACGATGGCGCACGCGCGCAGACGGTTTGGGAGGTGTTAAGCTTTTAAATAACTCTTTGTTGACTGTTGCTGGGTGTTATCTCCTCCATCAGCACCGGCCTGTACCCTCCTGCCCTAAGCTCTCTCCTGGCCCTTACACTAAGTCTGAATTTGTCCTGCTAGGTGACCTAAACTGGGGAAATGCTTAAAACCCCAAACCAAGTCTAAAAAACAATGGGACTCCGTAAATCTCTCCCAGATTATTAATAATCCCACAAAGTAAAACTCCAAACACCCAGAAAAAGCTACTCTCTTGATGTTATCCTCACAAATAATCCTGATAGTATCAGTCTGTTGTTTTCTGTAATGACCTTTCTGTTCGACAGTGATCTGGCAGAGTTACTCCACCTCAAGGACACCGTTAGGTGAAGGGCTCGGGCACACAAATATTCAGGTTTACTGGCTATCGTTCAGGGAAATGAGAAATAAGTGCACTCAAGCTATCTGGAAGGGCAAAGTTAGTTACTTTAAGGAGCAGTTTATCTCTGTGGGTCTAACCCCAAGAAGTTCTGGAAAACGGTAAAGACCTGGAGAATAAACCCTCCTCCTCACAGCTGCCCATGTTCCTATGTTGATGATGTGTTGTTATGACAAGGAAGCACATGGGGTTCTTTAATTACCACTTCATTAAGTCAGGATTTTCTATTTGGCTCAGCCATGCCTCCTTGCCCGTCCAACACTTCCTCATCTCCCACCTTTCTAATGCGACTAGCCCTGATGCTCCTCCCTCTTTTCCCTGCCCCGCTACACAGCTTCTCCCTACAGGCGGTCACTGAGTCTGAGGCCCTAAAGGAGTTCTTTAAACTTGACCCCGAAAAAACATCTGGGTCAGGTATGATAGCTTTGTGTGTTTCCTTTCTTCTTTTAGGTTACAGCCCTATCTCTCGCCTTTTTAACTCTGCCTCTCCTCTCTGGGGAGGTTCCCAGTGCTTGGAAGGGAGCCATGG
Source organism: Salvelinus sp. IW2-2015 (assembly GCF_002910315.2). Classification (NCBI taxonomy): domain Eukaryota; kingdom Metazoa; phylum Chordata; class Actinopteri; order Salmoniformes; family Salmonidae; genus Salvelinus; species Salvelinus sp. IW2-2015. The sequence goes on from NC_036846.1 coordinate 6,957,348, forward strand.
TGCATCAGGCTGATCCTAACTTTGATTTGATTTGAACTGTTATAGGCCAATTTCTATCTTGCCCTGTTTATCAAAAGTGTTGGAAAAACTTGACTGGCTTTCTTGATGTCTATAGTATTCTCTCTGGTATGCAATCTTGGTTCTGCTCAGGTACATGCTTAGTCAATGTCATTGATTCTAAGCAATGCTGCTATTTTGATAGACTTTGCTAAAGCTTTTGATACGGTAGACCATTCCATTCTGTGGGTGGCTAAAGACTATTGGTGTCTCTTACGGGTTTTTGGCCTTGGTTTGCTAACTACCTCTCTCAAAGACTGCAGTGTACATGAGTAGA
>NC_036846.1:6960223-6978110 GCF_002910315.2 Salvelinus sp. IW2-2015
AGAGGGTGAAGGACTATTAGGAATGTAATCCAAAATCTCAACTCACAAAGAATTACACTGCAGAGCATTTCTCTGTAGTTACTGTGTAATAACTTACATTTACATTTTAGTTATTTAGCAGACGCTCTTATCCAGAGCGACTTACAGTAGAGGGCATACATTTTATTACATTTTTACATACTGAGACAAGGATATCCCTACCGGCCAAACCCTCCCTAGACCACTGCGCCACCCGGGAGACTTGGTAATAACTTGGTAATAACTTGGTAATAACCAATAACTGAAGAACAGATAACTCTGTAATAACTATGTAATAACCAATAACTGAAGAACAGATAACTCTGTAATAACTATGTAATAACCAATAGCTGTAGAACAGATAACTCTAATAACGAGGTTTGATCTGGCTTTGGAATTTGGCGTTTTTACCGGCATCTTGGTTTTGTTTTCGCCCAACGTTTTTCGTTCAGCTTTTCGCTTTGGACGTTTTTTCCTGTTTCCCCATGCACCTGTCTGGTAAAAGGTTGAACACCACCTCTCCTACTCAGCTTCCCAACAAAAGCTTCTCCCTTGCCTGCTGCACTGCTCCTTGGATCCCACCTGGTGATCTGCTCCCTGTCTGCTCTGGCTTGTCTCCTGCTGTCTGGTACAGGTTCCCCTGCCACAGAGTGTTCTGAACACTGATGTTAAACTTTCTGGTTATAAACTTTTTCGGCAAGACAGATCTTCCAAAGGTGGTGGAGTAGCAATCTTTACCAAGGAACACCTTCAGTGCTCGGTTGTCTCCACCAAGTCTATTAGATTTTCTGGCTTTAAGCATAACATGCTGACCAGACCGGACACGTCGCGTGCGCGAGCGTCGCAAAATACATTTAGAAACCCATGTTATTCAATTATTGCACCCACACTGCTTGCGCGCGCCAAGGAACGTCTGCGACACCAAGGGCTAAAATAGATGTCGTTCCTATTTCTGACGCAGATCGCGCTGCAAGTCCTGCCTCTCCCATCTCCTCATTGGTTTATAGAAGCAGGTATCCACGTGCCATCTCCTCATTGGTTTATAGAAGCAGGTACCCACGTGCCATCTCCTCATTGGTTATACCCACGTGGGTGATAGAAAGACGAAAACTGTTTTCTCGGTAGTCGTGGTAATACAATGAAAGTTTAGATGCGATCACCATATAATTTAAACGATGAAAAAGCCTGGAAGGAGGAGAGATGACTAGAAACTATTTGGTTGGCCGTTTTATATGTGGATTAATTGTCGGAGTAGAGGTCCTTGTCCATTTCAGGTAAAATAACAACTCAAGGTTTATATCCCAGGACAAATNGGTTGGCCGTTTTATATGTGGATTAATTGTCGGAGTAGAGGTCCTTGTCCATTTCAGGTAAAATAACAACTCAAGGTTTATATCCCAGGACAAATTAGCTAGCAACAGCAAGCTAGCTAAACAGGACAAATTAACGTTAGCTAGCAAGTGCAAGCTAACTAGCTAAAATACCATARATGTTTAATGCTTTTCGACCTGTCCCCAAATGAATGTCATTGGTTCAGAGTTTGTTTTGATATTTTAACCTGCGTGTCGTGATCGCTTTTGGTGTGGGGGGGCAAAATAAATTTATGCACGATAGCGCACGATGGCGCACGCGCGCAGACGGTTTGGGCAYGGTGTTAAGCTTTTAAATAACTCTTTGTTGACTGTTGCTGGGTGTTATCYTCCTCCATCAGCACCGGCCTGTACCCTACCTGCCCTAAGCTCTCTCCTGGCCCCTTACACTAAGTCTGAATTTGTCCTGCTAGGTGACCTAAACTGGGAAATGCTTAAAACCCCCAAACCAAGTCTAAAAACAATGGGACTCCGTAAATCTCTCCCAGATTATTAATAATCCCACAAAGTAAAACTCCAAACACCCAGAAAAAGCTACTCTCCTTGATGTTATCCTCACAAATAATCCTGATAGGTATCAGTCTGTTGTTTTCTGTAATGACCTTTCTGTTCGACAGTGATCTGGCAGAGTTACTCCACCTCAAGGACACCGTTAGGTGAAGGGCTCGGGCACACAAATATTCAGGTTTACTGGCTATCGTTCAGGGAAATGAGAAATAAGTGCACTCAAGCTATCTGGAAGGGCAAAGTTAGTTACTTTAAGGAGCAGTTCTATCTCTGTGGGTCTAACCCCAAGAAGTTCTGGAAAACGGTMAAAGACCTGGAGAATAAACCCTCCTCCTCACAGCTGCCCATGTTCCTTAATGTTGATGATGTGGTTGTTACTGACAAGAAGCACATGGTTGAGCTCTTTAATCACCACTTCATTAAGTCAGGATTTCTATTTGGCTCAGCCATGCCTCCTTGCCCGTCCAACACTTCCTCATCTCCCAGCCCTTCTAATGCGACTAGCCCTGATGCTCCTCCCTCTTTTTCCCCTGCCCCGCTACACAGCTTCTCCCTACAGGCGGTCACTGAGTCTGAGGCCCTAAAGGAGTTCTTTAAACTTGACCCCGAAAAAACATCTGGGACAATCTTTTTATGGTAATGATTTTAAAAAGCCACCCTACTATTTTGTAAAAGGACTGTTTCCTTTCTTCTTTTAGGTTACAGCCCCTATCTCTCGCCTTTTTAACTCTGCCTCTCCTCTCTGGGGAGGTTCCCAGTGCTTGGAAGGGAGCCATGGTGCATCAGGCTGATCCTAACTTTGATTTGATTTGAACTGTTATAGGCCAATTTCTATCTTGCCCTGTTTATCAAAAGTGTTGGAAAAACTTGACTGGCTTTCTTGATGTCTATAGTATTCTCTCTGGTATGCAATCTGGTTTCTGCTCAGGTTGTGGATGTGTCACTGCAACCTTAAAGGTCCTAAATGATGTCACCGCTGCCCTTGATTCTAAGCAATGCTGCTATTTTGATAGACTTTGCTAAAGCTTTTGATACGGTAGACCATTCCATTCTTGTGGGTGGCTAAAGACTATTGGTGTCTCTTACGGGTTTTTGGCCTGGTTTGCTAACTACCTCTCTCAAAGACTGCAGTGTATGAAGTCAGAACACCTGCTGTCTCAGCCACTGCCTGTCACCAAAGGAGCACCCCAAGGCTCGATCCTAGGTCCCACACTCTTCTCAAATTACATCAACAACATAGCTCAGGCAATAGGAGGCTCTCTCATCCATTTATATGCAGATGATACAGTCTTATACTCAGCTGGCCCCTCCCTGGATTTTGTGTTAAATGCTCTACAACAAATCTTTCTTAGTGTCCAACAAGCTTTCTCTGGCCTTAACCTTGTTCTGAACACCTCCATGTGGCTCGGTAAGAAGGAACCTGTTAAGACCCCCAAAAGGTCGCCGAAGCACACACATCCCTGGGTCGATCCTCTTTTCAGTTTGCTGCAGCTAGTGGCTGGAAAGAGCTGCAAAATACAGTCGAACTGGACATTTTTATCTCCATCTCCACATTAAAGACTCAATCATGGGCACTCTTACTGACACTTGTGGCTGCTTCGAGTGACATATCGTTGTCTCTACCTGTTCGTACCATGTTTGTGTTGCTATCATGTTGTGCTGCTGCCATGTTGTGCTGCTWCCATGTTGTGCTGCTACCGTGTTGTTTTCATGTTGTGTTGCTGCCATGCTGTGTTTCATGTGTTGCTGCCATGCTGTGTTGTTGTCTTAGGACTCTCTTTATGTAGTGTAGTGGTGTCTCTCTTGTCATAATGTGTGTTTTGCCCTACTTTTACATTTTTATCCCAGCCCCCTTCCCCGCAAGAGGCCTTTTGCCTCTTGGTAGGCCGTCATTGTAAACAAGAATTTGTTCTTAATTGGCTTGCCTAGTTAAATAAAGGTTAAATAAAAATTGACCAAATTTAAAGAACAGGTAACTCTGTAATGACAATGTAATATCCAATAACTCAAGCACAGATAACTCTGTAATAACGATGTAATAACCGCAAGGAAGAGAATTTCACACTGTAAAACAATGTAATAACCCAAAACGTCCTACCTCTTTGGCCTTGTTGCGTGTTCTCATGTTCTCAGCGATGTACTTGACACTCTCGATGGCRTGTTTGATCTCTGGRGACACCACGGAGAAGGCCACCACTGRGTTGACGTTGGYCGGGCTGCTGAGCYKTCGGGGCAGTTTGGATAGGTCCGGATCAGAGGGTGCAGGAGGGGGCACCACCGGGGGTATGGTGGGGATGGGCACCTCTTTCCCCTTACAGGGGAAATTTGGCTTGTTCTGCACTTCGCCGTACTCCACACAGTTCATCGCCCCCGCCTGCCCTGTTTCGGCGGTGACCGCACCCCCGTCCACCTGCACACACCCGCCCCCTATTCCTCCCCCAATACTGTTCTTCCTCTTCTTCCCCYTTCCACTCGCTCCTCCTCCTACACCCCCATCTCCAATACTCCCACCTCCTGTTCCATCTCCTCTCCCACTCCCCAAGGAGGAGGGGCAGCCCTGGTCTACAGGCCTCCTCATGAGCAGCACCTTGGGCAGCAACCCCAGGAACACAGACCGGACCCAGGCCGGCATGGTGTGGGTCATAGGCGTACGGTAGTGGACGTTCAGCACAAACACGGTGATGACGATGGAGAGGGTGACGAAGATCATGGTGAAGAGGAGGTACTCCCCGATGAGGGGGATGACCAGAGACGTAGATGGGATGGTCTCGGTGATGACCAGGAGGAACACAGTGAGGGACAGGAGGACAGAGATACAGAGGGTCACCTTCTCTCCACAGTCAGAGGGGAGGTAGAAGACGAGGACGGTGAGGAAGGAGATGAGGAGACAGGGGATGATGAGGTTGATGGTGTAGAAGAGAGGCAGGCGTCTGATATAGAAAGAGTAGGTGATGTCTGGGTAGATCTCCTCACAGCAGTTGTACTTGATGTCGTGTTTGTAGCCCGGCGCGTCGATAATCTCCCACTCGCCACTCTCCCAGAAGTCCTTGAGGTTCACCTATAGGGAGATAATAGTATGTCAACCATAAAGCAGAGCCAAAGGAGTTCTATCCTAGAAGGAGATAAAGAGGGCTTCGACTGAGATTACGTCATAAAAAACACCAGGAAGTAATTACGGTTAAAATTGACTAAGAAAACCATAAAGCCACATTGAACTAGCCAACAAATATAACCCATTAATTTAATGTGGCTAACTAGCTAGCAAACAAGTTATTAAACTAACTAACCAGTGGGATTACTGACCTTTGACCCTATGAGCACTAGGTCAATCTTGGCCTTGTCGTAGGTCCAGGAGCCAAACTTCATGGAGCAGTTCTGGTAGTCGAAGGGGAAGTAGGTGATGTCCATGGGGCAGGAGGATTTAAAGATGGCGGGGGGGATCCAGGTGATGGTGCCGTCAAACTTCAGCAGACTTTGTCTGTCCTCAACCAGGAAATCTCCCACAGCACTGAAGAGAGGGGAGATATGATAGCGTAGCATTTTAGCACTGATGGCTACAAAAAAAAACTGAAGAGGAGAAAGTTGGTGATGGTTAGCGTAGCATTTATCAGTGATGGCTAAAAAACAGACAGAACTGGAGAGGAGATAACGGGTGATGGTTAGCCTAGCATTTATCAGTGATGGCTAAAAAACACAGACAGAACGGAGAGGAGATAAGGGTGATGGTTAGCCTAGCATTTATCAGTGATGCCAAAAAAAACACAGACAGAACTGGAGAGGGAGATAACGGGTGATGGTTAGCCTAGCATTTATCAGTGATGGCTAAAAAAACACAGGACAGAACGGAGAGGAGATAATGGTGATGTTAGCCTAGCATTTATCAGTGATGGCTAAAAAACACAGACAGAACTGGAGAGAGATAAACGGGTGATGGTTAGCCTAGCATTTATCAGTTATGGCTAAAAAAAACACAGACAGAACTGGAGAGGAGATAACCGGTGATGGTTAGCCTAGCATTTATCAGTGATGGCTAAAAAAACACAGACAGAACTGGAGAGGAGATAATGGTGATGGTTAGCTAGCATTAATCAGTGATGGCTAAAAAACACAGACAACTGGAGAGAATAACGGGTGATGGTTAGCCTAGCATTATCAGTGATGGCTAAAAAACACAGACAGAACTGGAGAGGAGATAACGGGTGAGGTTAGCCTAGCATTTATCAGTGATGGCTAAAAAAACACAGACAGAACTGGAGAGGAGATAACGGTGATGGTTAGCCTAGCATTTATCAGTGATGGCTAAAAAACACAGACAGAAACGGAGAGGAGATAACGGGTGATGGTAGCGTAGCATTTATCAGTGATTGCTTAAAGAAACACAGACAGAACTGGAGAGGGATAATGGGTGATGGTTAGCCTAGCATTTATCAGTGATGGCTAAAAAAAACAGACAGAACTGGAGAGGAGGATAACGGGTGGATGGTTAGCCTAGCATTTATCAGTGATGTCTAAAAACACAGAACAGGAACTGGAGAGGAGACAATGGGTGGATGTTAGCGTAGCATTTATCAGTGATGGCTAAAAAAAACACAGACAGAACTGGAGAGGAGATAACGGGTGATGGTTAGCCTAGGCATTTATCAAGTGATGGCTTAAACAACACAGACAGAACTGGAGAGTATATAACGGGTGATGGTTAGCTAGCATTTATCAGTGATGGCTAAAAAGCAACAAGAGAACATAATAAGCATGGGCTCAACTTTGATTTTAGAAGTGGGGGGCATAATTAATTATTATTAATATTTATTTTAATCCAGTTAAATAAGCACTCCACCAGCCTACCCAACCACTTGGAGCGTCCGCATGTCCTAAAGCACACCGTTGCCTCGTTTTGTATCACATCCAATTATAACTGTGGGGGACATGAAATGCAAAAAGCCCCCGTCCGTCCGTCCGTCCCCAGTGAAAGTTGTGCCCCTGCAAAATAATGTACAGAGTTAAGGAGATTGAGCTCACTTGTTGTAGAGGACGATAGCCGGCCTCAGATCTTATTGGAGGGACACGACCAATGGAACTCAAGTCCGTCATACTCGAGTGGAACCCATTTCAGGTTTGTAGTCATTCCAGACCTGCAACAAAACATTTACAGTGCTTTAACTGGGGCGGTGTACTAAGGGGTGTATAGACTAAACTTCCTAGATCAGATAACTTGGAGCTTACATGTCTCAGCCATAAATTGGTCTCCATTAAATCTGATGACTTCATCCTGACAAGAAATTTAAAAATATGGTACATGAAGTCATAGCCAAATAAGGATAATTAGGTCAAAATAAATAGGACAAAGTGTATCCTTATTTGCGTGCCAGTAAGTGATGCAGATATAGAGTAATGAGTCTCACCACTTTGACCAGTTGGGATATGGAGACCTCAAACTCCACGGTGACAGGGTCAGAGCATTCTCCACTGGTCTGATGAACTGGTTTTGTATCGCCTGAATAAATTCCTGTGAACAGCCTGTCTTCCCCTTAATGACAAACAGGCCTGAGATGAGAGGGAGGGAGAAGGAGTGGGAGAGCAGAGTGTGTGTGCGGGGGGGGGGGGGGTGGGTGGGGGCGTGTGATGGCAGAGATGTAGGAGAGTGAGAGAGTGAGAGGGGAGGGACGGGAGAGGCGGGGGGGGGGGAGGGAGGTGGGAGAGGAGGGGGATAGGGGGAGGGGGAAGGGTGAGGGAGTGGGGAGGAGTAGGGATGGAGGTGGGGGTGGGTAGGGTGAGGGGTGGAGGGGGAGGGGGGGGTGGGGGTGGGGAGGGAGGGTGAGGGGGGGGGTGGGGGGGGGTGGAGGGGTGAGGTAGAAGGGTGGGAGGAGGATGGGAGGGGAAGGGTGGGAGGTAGAGGTGGTGAGGGTGACCGGTGAGTGTGTAGGGTGAGGGAGGAGCAGGTGAGAGAGGAGGGGATGGAGGAGGAGTGAGGGAGATGAGGGCGAGGAACGAGGAGGAGAGGAGGGAGGAGTGAGGGACGGGGTATGAGGAGTGGAGGAGGGTGAGGAGAGGTAGGGAGGACGTGGAGGAGGAGGTGAGGGGTGGGGAGGAGGGGGAGGAGTCGGAGTGGGAGGAGGGAGGGAGAGGAGTGGGGGGGGGGTGAGGGAGCGGGGAGAGAGGAGTGGAGACGGTGGAGGAGGCGGAGGGGAAGAGGAAAGAGAGGAGAGAGGAGTGAGTGGGATGGAGAGAGAGAGAGAGAGAGAGAGAGAGAGAGAGAGAGAGAGAGAGAGAGATAATCTTCACTGGAGCAGTCTTTTTACAAAATAGTAGGGTGGCTTTTTAAAATCATTACCATAAAGAGATTGTCCCTTGTCAGGCTTTAACGAAGGGGACTTTGAGGTGAACTTGAGTTTTTCATCATTTTGTCCACATTAAGGCTTTAATCAATGGCTCTTTGCTGCGGATGGAGAGAAAGTAGAAAGTTGTGGCTGATTGAACTATGGTGTGTGAAGAGTCTCACATTGGAGCTGTTTCTACGTAGGAAGGCAAGTGGAAGCTTTTAGCAAATCCCTCCAGACTGGAACGCAGTGTGTGTGTGTGTGTGTGTGTGTGTGTGTGTGTGCTTGCGTGCGTGTGTGTTGTCTACCCAACTCTGTTAAATTCTGTGTGTACCTGGCAAAATAGGAATGAAGGTCATTTAGTGACCTGCAAAAAAACCTCCCCCGCTGGTGACTTGGCTGCTGGGACGATGCATGGAACCCACGCCTGTCCGAGCAGAAAATCATGCCTCTCTTGGGACATCCTTCCACCCCTCTCCACCCCCGCCTCGGCCCCGGCTTCAAAGGACACCAGTCTCTTAATTCCCCCTCTCTCTCTCTCTAACCTTCACTCTCCCTCTCTTCTCAATTTCCTCTTCTTGCCCACCCACTCTCGTCCTTCATTCTTTTCCCTCTCTCTCTCATTCCTTTCCGTCCATCTCTCTCATGGTTAATTGAACACAGCCTTTGAAAGACCACCAGTCTCTCTTCGCTCGCCCCAGTCTGCACACCCCAGAGTCAGCTGTCTGTCAGTCTGTCTTTCTGTTGCTGCACCAGTAGACAAAAACACCAGTAAAGCCTAGATACTGGGACCAGTGGATGTGTGCATCAGTGCATCACCCCCCCATTCTGTGACCAGAGAGTAGAGTGAACACCAAATGACTGAACGCATTTACCGACTGAAAGTGAAAACAGGGCAAAAACAACACCAAGACATTTCCTGGRGTTAATTAATCAAATACGGTCTTTTAGGGGACGCTTTTATCCAAGGCTTGCAGTTAACATGTATTTAGTGGGTTACATAATACAATATAATTATAATACAGACAGGTATTGAACCCACAATGCTGCTTGTACTGTTCCAACCAAATGAGAGCCAGACGTCTCCTTTATCCATACCAGTCAGATGTTTAGATCGCTCCTGAAAAACATGGATCCTATTTAACTTAGAACCTTATTGACGAAGAAGTCAGTGGGAAATTCAGCTCAAAACAGTTGGTTTGAGAAGTGAGATCTAGAAGAGAACCGCCAGTTAAAACACACACCCACAAACACACACACACACACACACACACTCACCGTTCTGTACTCTACTGACTGAGCCAGTTACATACACTACATGGTCAAAAGTATGTAGACACCTGCTCGTCGAACATCTAATTCCAAAATCCTGGGCATTAATATGGAGTTGGTCCCCCCCTTTGCTYCTATAACAGCCTKCACTCTTATGGGAAAGCTTTCCACTAGATGTTGGAACATTGCTGCGGGGACTTGCTTCCATTCAGCCACAAGAGCATTAGTGAGGTCGGGCACGGATGTTGGGCGATAAGGCCTGGCTCGCAGTCGGCGTTCCAATTCATCCCAAAGGTGCTCAACGGGGTGGTGGTCAGGGCTCTGTGCAGGCCTTTCACACCGATCTCGACAGACCATTTCTGTATGGACCTCGCTTTGTGCATGGGGGTATTGTCATGCTGAAACAGGAAAGGGCCTTCCCCAAACTTTTGCCACAACGTTGGAAGCACAGACACGTCTAGAAGTCATTGTATGCTGTAGCGTTAAGATTTTACTTCACTGGAACTAAGGGGCCTAGTCTGAACCATGAAAAACAGCCCCAGACCATTATTCCTCCTCCACCAAACTTTACAGTTGACACTATGCATTGGAGCAGGTAGCGTTCTCCTGGCATCCGCCAAACCCAGATTTGTCCGTCGGACGGCCAGATGGTGAAGCGTGATTCATCACTCCAGAGAACGCGTTTCCACTGCTCCAGAGTCCAATGGCGGGGAGTTTTACACCACACCAGCRGACGCTTGTGGCTGCTCGGTCATGGAAACCCATTTCATGAAGCTCCTGACAAACAGTTCTTGTGTTGACGTTGCTTCCAGAGGTAGTTTGGAACTCGGTGAGTGTTGCAACCGAGGACAGACAATGTTTACGCACTACGCACGTCAGCACTTGGCGGTCCCGCTCTGTGATTTTGTGTGGCCTACCACTTTGTGGTTGTGCAGTTGTTGCTCTTAGACATTTCCACTTCACAACAACAGCACTTACAATTGAACGGGCCGCTCAAGCAGGGTAGAAAGTTGACGAACTGACTTGTTGGGAAAGGTGGCATCCTATGACGGTGCCACCTTGAAAGTCACTGAGCTCTTCAGTAAGGCGATTCTACTGCCAATGTTTGTCTATGGAGATTGCATGGCTGTGTACTCGATTTTATACACCTGTCAGTGTATAGAGTCCACTCAATTGAAGGGGTGTCCACATACTTTTATGTATATAGTGTACCACTCAACATCTGGCGTACATTATCACACACACACGGGCCTGGAATTCYGATACACAACACACGATCCTTCAAACATGATCCTGGCTCAAAACTGTCTTGTCATTTTGTATATCTTGAAAGGATGTGGAAGACGGTAGCAGATGACTTGGGGATTTCTCTTTGGCCAATGTGACTCTGGTGTGCTCAACGGTAACACGATGAGTAGAATTTCAACATGAGTCGTCTCACTGATGTCATTTTTACTCAAGATCTATTCAGTCCTTTTAGGTCATACAGTCCTTGTGCCAATGTCCATTAACAGATCACTTTGTTTTTTTTATACGTTTTTATATATGCCAAGCATATATATGCTCTCGCACCATTGCCAACTCCTTCTGGAATTGTCTTACAAAACATGTTAGGCTTGACAATGGAGTTAGCAAAAGCTATGCGTCCGCTTCATCTACCTTAGTTGAATACACTGACTGTAAGTCGCTCTAGATAAGAGCATCTGTTAAATGACCAAAATGAAAATAGGCTCAAATGTGAAATGTGGCTAAATGTGGCTCAAACGTCTCCTCAAATCTTCTAACATTTTCCACAGCAGCCAGTCCCCAAAGCTCCATGTAAAAGTAATAAACTCTGACGAAGTTTGTAAGATCACAAAGTTTCCTGAGGTCACTTGAAGCGGCGCCGAGCGCTGCCGAGTCTTAGAGCTTAATGAAAAAGCCGCTCTCCAGAGAGAGCAAAGTGGACGGCTGTAATTTCTGCTTTCGCTACCTGCCGACGTTAAAACACAGCACCGGTCCCTGATTGGCTGCGCTCTGAGAACCTCGTTTAAGTCCCTAATTGGGTAGGGGAAACAAGGGCAATTATAATCTGTTCATTAATTGGACCTTTTGTTCGCACTGAAAAATAAAATAAATATATTTCCTCCGCTTCTTCCTGTCTTCCCCCTCCTTCATCCTTCTTCCTTCATTTCTTAATCTCTGTGTGGATTGGAAGGTTTCTTACATCACATAGACTTAACAATAGCCTCTCACTTTTTCACTTCTGGTGACATCCCTGTGGTAGGAACAGGCAGCCTTCCTATTAAACGTGGGTCAGTCAAGACGCAAGGATGTGTGTTTGTGTGCTGTATGGAAACAGAAACACCCAGAAACAGAAGTGTAGATATGATTGAGGAAGAGCACGAGGACTTGGGTCCTCCTACTGATTCACCAACTCTTCATCCCGAATCTCAGTCCAGATAAACTAAGACTAACCCTCGGAGGCAGCTCTTAGAAAACACTAAGACACATAGAGGTCCGTTCAAACGGGGCACATAGATTTGCCGTTAAGGAGCCAAACAGTGTTCAACTCTGTGTTAATGGAGCAGAGAGCTCTAGAGACGTGAAGCCTCATTGGCTGAGAGCCCTTTGATCAGGCGAGCGCTTGACAATGATCGACCACGAGGCGTGAAGCTGCGTATCGCACGCTCCCAAGGAACTAATTACGTCCAATAATAAGCTGAAGGCTCTGATTGGTCTGAGAGAGAGAGAGTTAGTGTGTGTGTGTGTGTGTGTGCGCTTGTGAGCGAGAGAGAGAGTGAGCGGGAGAGAAGGGGAGAAAGACAGAGGGAGAGAGAGAGAAAGACAGAGGGAGAGAGAGAGAAAGACAGAGGGAGAGAGAGAGAAAGACAGAGGGAGAGAGAGAGAAAGAAGAAGAGAGGAGAGAGCGTTTGTTGTCTTCAGAGTGTTACATTGGGTCTGTCTGGGACATGCTTTATGATTCACTAGAGGAGTGAGTGTGACTAGTGGATGTGCGACCATCCAATCAAGCATAGTGTGCGCCTGCGTGTGTGTCTCAGCAAACACGTGTGTGGCCTCTCTGTCCATCCACCCTTGAATACCATACTCCCCATACTGCTCCCCTGTTGCAACGCAGAATGTCACAGTAAGGAGCTGATGCTAATGTCTGCTAGCCAACTATTTAGCAACCTTGCTAACTGAGGTCATCGGAGTTTATAGCGCATCTCTAACAACAACTAAAACGCCATTCCCTGTTCCAAAACATTCCACTGAACCTCTCACACTCCAACTGCCCCACGCCAGGGACACACACACTCAGAGACACGTGCACGGCAGTTTACTTGGATGGGATTCCACAGGAGATGTACACTCTTAGAAAAAAAGGGCTCGCTGTCCCCATAAGAGAACTCTTTTTGGTTCCAGGAYGAACCGTTTTGACTTCCATGTAGAACCCTCAGTGGGAAGGGTTCTACCTGTAACCAAAAAGGGTTCTTCAAAGGGTTCTCCTATGGGGACAGCCGAAGWATCCCTTTTAGGTTCTAGATGGCGTATTTTTTTTCTAAGAGTGTAATCTAGATAATCTGAACTGCCACACACAACAGCGTCTACAGACTTCACGAATGTGTGTGACATGAACGCACGCAGTTAGTATTGTTGAGTTGAATACACAGTGGCGTACGCATCATGATTCATAAATGTACGTATGCAGCCAAGCKGCGGTAATGCAATTAGGAGTGGAGGTTGAGGTTGAGTTTCCCCGAACGTACTAAACATTCTGAATATGGAGTGAGGGAGTGAACAGAACTAACATCTATAAAGGCATGCTGTGTCTATAAGTACCGAGGCCACTATTGGCCACTTAGCTAAATGCATGGCTGCTAATGTTGGCCACAGTACAACTAGAAAGGTCATTTGCACAATATGCATGAGATTTAACCATTGGTCCACTTAACATTGCCTGCCCTGTGTGTGTATGCTTGTGTGTGTGTGTGTGTGTGTGTGTGTGTGTGTGTGTGTGTGTGTGTGGTGCTGTGTGTGTGTGTGTGTGTGTGTGTGTGTGTGTGTGTGTGCGTGTGTGTGGTGTGTACGTGTGTGCGTGTGTCTAAGACCAAAGGGTCGCTAAATAACACAACACACATAAACGCACACACAAACACACGTAGACACACACACACCATGAAAAGGCAAATTGTGCGTCAGTTTTACTGTAGGGGTTGTGGGAGAGGCACCACTGAGAAGCGCAGCACTGCTTTGCAAGGGCCCAGACATAAGACTGGGGCTGGATGTAAGGGTTTGGAAAGGGTTGGTGAAGATGAAGCTATTTGATTTGGCCCATTGGAWCCAACAGGCAGAACTTGCATCTGTGTATAGGCACTGTACTGCTTACAATGCTACTAACGGAAGATTGCATTCACCTGCGTGTTAAGACAAAACTTGCTAGCAACCAAAAACCCACAAGAATAAACCAGCAGATCAGTTGATCTCATGTTACCGTGTCAAGCAAGTTTAATTCCAGACGGCTGTGTCTAGGTACTGTATTCACACCGCCAATGAATAAGCATCAAAGTCGGGACCGAAAMACTGAAAAACAGCTTCTATCTCCAGGCCATCAGACTGTTGAACAGCCATCGCGCCATGTCCTGTAGTAGGAGATAGACTCACACACACAAGCTCACACACAAGCGGACTCCTGTACTCGCATGTAGACTCACACACACGTGCATAAGCCCATGCTCACAAACACAAGCACATACACAAACACACACACACACACACACACACACACACACACACACACACACACACAGCCAACATTGCTGTTCCATGTAAATAGAGACATTAAACACTGGACACTCCCCTTTACGTTTTTCACATTGGGTATTCATATACTGTATTGTCACATAGCTCCTTCTAATATATATACTAATGTACATTCCATTTTTGTTACACTATTTATACACACCACATATTTCCCTACTGAATTCTTCCTGGTAATAAATCTACTGCTGTATATGTCATTCTTACTAGATACAGTGCTTTCAGAAAGTATTCAGATCCCTTGACTTTTTACACATTTTGTTACGTTACAGCCTTATTCTAAAATAGATTAAATAAATTTTTTCCCTCATTAATCTACACACAATAGCCCGTAATGATAAAGCAAAAACTGTTTTTTTGAATTTTTTTGCAAATGTATTAAAAATAAAACAAACAGAAATATCTTATTTACATAAGTATTCAGACCTTTTGCTATGAGACTCGAAATTGAGCTCAGGTGCATCCTGTTTCCATTGATCATCCTTGAGATGTTTCTACAACTTGATTGGAGTCCACCTGTGGTCAATTCAATTTTTTGGAAATGATTTGGAAAGGCACACACGTGACTATATGAGGTCCAACAGTTGACAGTGCATGTCAGAGKAAAAACCAAGCCATGAGGTCGAAGGGATTGTCATTAGAGCTCCGAGACAGGATTGTGTTGAGGCACAGATCTGGGGAAGGGTACCAAAACATTTCTGCAACATTAAAGGTCCCCAAGAACACAATGGCCTCCATCATTCTTAAATGGAAGAAGTTTGGAACCACCAAGACTCTTCCTAGAGCTGGCTGCCCGGCCAAACTCAACAATTGGGGGAGAAAGGTCTTGGTCAGGGAGGTGACCAAGAACCCAATGGTCACTCTGACAGCTCCAGATTTCCTCTGTGGAGATGGAAGAACCTTCCAGAAGGACAACCATCTCTGCAGCACTCCACCAATCAGGTCTTTATGGTAGAGTGCCCAGATGGAAGCCACTCCTCAGTAAAAGGCACATGACAGCCCGCTTGGAGTTTGCCAAAGGCACCTGAAGGACTCTCAGACATGAGAAACAAGATTCTCTGGTCTGATGAAACCAAGATTGAACTCTTTTTCCTGAATGCCAAAAGTCACGTCTGGAGAAAACCTGGCACCATCCATACCGTGAATCATGGTGGTGGCAGCATCATGCTGTGGGGATGTTTTTCAGTGGCAGGGACTGGGAGACTAGTCAGGATCAAGGTAAAGATGAACGGAGCAAAGTACAGAGATCCTTGATGAAAACCTGCTTCAGAGCGCTCAGGACCTCAGACTGGGGGAAGGATTCACCTTCCAACAGGACAACGACCCTAAGCACACAGCCAAGACAACACAGGAGTAGCTTCGGGACAAGTCTCTGAATTTCCTTGAATGGCCCAGCCAGAGCCCGYACTTGAACKTGATCAAARATCTCTGGAGAGACCTGAAAARAGCTGTGCAGCYARGCTCCCCATCCAARCTGACAGAGCTTTAGAGGATCTGCAGAGAAGAATGGGAGAAACTCCCCAAATACAGGTGTGCCAAGCTTGTAGTGTCATACCCAAGAGGACTTGAGGCTGCAATCACTGCCAAAGGTGCATCAACAAAGTACTGAGTAAATGGTCTGAATACTTATGTAAATGTWATATTTCCATTTTTWKTTTTTTATAAATTTGCAAAAACAATTATAAATCTGTTTTTGCTTTGTCATTATGGGGATATTGTGTGTAGATTGATGAAGGGGGAAATTATTTAATACATTTTAGAATAAGGCTGTAACGTAACAAAATTTGGGAAAAGTCAAGGCGTCTGAATAATTTCCAAATTCACTGTATGTTCGTCTTTATATGCATAGCTTGCATTTAGATCAATGATAGTGTTATTTGGGTTGTGAACTGGATTCATTCTGACATTCTTGGTTTCTTGTTTCTAGTTTTTGATGATTTATTATTTGTTTACTTGTTTGAAATGTTACTGCACTGCTAGGAGCTAGTAACACGAGCATTTTGCTGCACCTGTTATAACATCTGCTAAACTGTATATACGACCAATAAACCTAGATTTTATTTAATATCGACCTATCAGGACATTGAGAATCACAAGGCTGGTAATTAATCTAAAATAGTTCATACCTAATACTTTATAAATACCAAAAATTTATTAATTACTGAGAAATAACTGTATTTCCGTTGTACTGAATGATTAACAAATAGTTAAATCACTCCTTAGTCTGCTCGATTACTACGTTTATTTCTACCACAGAAGATACTCTGTAGAGGGCGAACATGTCTTGGAAGATTTGGGGAGAAAGCAGGACTTAGCTTGGCTTTTAGGGAGCCGGAACTTTTGGAAGCAATTGAGATCATCTGTGCAGGTGATTTTAGCGGGTATTGATAGTTTGACGAGAGATCACCAGGAGATAAAATATCCAACAATGGTTGCAATAGGCCCATAGGCTTTACTAGGCTTAGGTTTCAGTCTAGGCGCAGAGTTAAGGCATAGACTGAGGTTTGAGTTTGGTAAGACCAGAAGTAGGACTTTGGGAGTAGACTATAAAACACTCTTTGATTATTATGAATACACATAACTCTGACTGCCTCTTTCTAGTGTACCTATCTGTCCTTCCTTACTTCAAAATTCCCCCATCCAGCCTCTGTCCCTCACTATTTATACCTCAAATCCATTGATTGCAGGATCAGCAATTCCTCTGTTACAGAGGAGACGATACCTGTTGTAATGGCACAGTATGGGAGGCTGGATGGACCCCCTCTGAGGTGTACTGTAGTGTACACTCTAATCTACACATTGACCAGGATACAACCCTGACTGAGACAAAGCCCACACATTCACCACGCCGCCTGGGTGGAGGGGACAAGGGGGCGGCAGAGGGGAAGGAAGAGAGAGAGGAGGGGAGAGGTAGGAAGCAGAGGGGGAGGAAAGAGAGAGAGGAGGGGAAGAGGTAGGACAGAGGGGGAGGAAGAGAGAGGAGGAGGGGAAGAGGTAGGCAGAGGGGGGAGGAAGAGAGAGAGGAGGTGAGAGGTAGGCAGGAGGGGGAGGAAGAGAGAGAGGAGGGGAGAGGTAGGCAGAGGGGGAGAAGAGAGAGAGGAGGGGAGAGGGGTAGGCAGAGGGGGGAGGAAGAGAGAGAGGAGAGGAGAGGTAGGCAGAGGGGGGAGGAAGAGAGAGAGGAGGGGAGAGGTAGGCAGGGGGGAGAAAGAGAGAGGAGGGAGAGGTAGGGCAGAGGGGGAGGAGAGAGAGAGAGAGGAGAGGTAGGCAGAGGGGGGAGGAAGAGAGAGAGGGAGGGGAAGAGGTAGGCAGAGGGGAGGAAGAGAGAGGAGGGGAGAGGTAGGCAGAGGGGAGGAAGAGAGAGAGGAGGGGAGAGGAGGGAGGGAGAGGGGGAGGAAGAGAGAGGGAGGGAGAGGTAGGGCAGAGGGGAGAGGAAAGAGAGAGAGGGAGTGGATGAGGCGGAAGGAGAAAGAAAGAGGGGAGAGTAGGAGAGAAGAGATAGAGAAGAGAGGAGGGGAGAGCGGGTATTAACGGATAGGGAATATTGGCAGGGGTGGGGAGGAAGAGAGGGAGCGAGGCAGGGTTGGAGGCGACGTTGTATTGTGATTG
>NC_036846.1:6983819-7013707 GCF_002910315.2 Salvelinus sp. IW2-2015
GGGGAGAGGTAGGCAGAGGGGGAGAGGAAGAGAGAGAGGAGGGGAGAGGTAGGCAGACAAGTGAGTCCATATAATTAAATATAACAATTTAATTGAATGAAATGTAATATATCTCTGTGTCCATGTTAATGTCAAACAGCACAAGTCACCCAGACACCACCCAAGATGAAAACCTACTCTAAAAGACAAGCTGTCCCCATAGGAGAACCCTTTTGGTTCCAGGTAGAACCCTTCTTYGTTCCATGTAAAACCCTCTGTGGAAAYGGTTGTACTTGGAACCAAAAAGGGTTCTTCAAAGGGTTATCCTATGGGTTATCCTATGGGTTCTCCTATAGGGACAGCCGAATAACCCTTTTAGGTTRGAGCACCTTCTTTGTAAGAGTGTAATCTGGATAATCTGATGCCAGTTGGATAGCCTAGAAACAGTATATTACCATAAACCACTTGGCAAAGTTTATAATAACACCATATCTGTCTTGCACCTGTCAGGAACAGGTCAAGGACAATACTGAAGTAAACACGGGTGGTTTTACAGAGACCCTCTTCTCATAAACACACTTCCTCCTGACTCCCACTAACACCACTGGAGAGAGTTATGAGTCCCAGTCTCTCACAGGCTGCTACAGTGGGACCACAGACAGAAGGGAAAACCCAGACAAGCCACAGGGGCTATAAAYCTGAAGCATCCGTTTAGAACGTTTTCTCATCACCAAATATGGTAGTGAGAGGAAGTCCAGTCACTGTTAGTGGGAGAGGATGGAATTAGGTGAAACCGGTCCGACATTCTGCACATTTTTCGATGAAACATCTGATCTCAATGCATTTCTCTGTTCCCAAAACTAGAATCTGTTACAAACACACTGCACTAAATTTGATAMACTTGACGCTTTGCCAAAATGTKAAAAAAATTGCGTTGTTTAMYWGTGCAAGGTCGAATGCACAAGCCCACTACSCAAATACATGCTKCAACGCGCCAATAGGATCTCSCAAGKTTGTGCTTGGCTTTGTCCATTGCTTGTTCTGCCCACTATACGTAATTTGCGCCCACTGTAAACGACCCAGATGAACTACAGTATCTTGAGTTAGTTATAAATATCCTTGGTGGGACTGTAAAGCACTTAGCCCCTGTCCCTTGGGAAGTCTGCAGGGAGCAGGTTTGGAACAGACACACAGGATCAGAACGCCTTAACCAACCCACGAGGATGAGGGTCTTACAGCAAGGGTCTTACACACACACGGAGKGAGAAAGACACACAAACAACATATTGAGAGATGGACAGAACCAGAACCAGCCCTGGGCACCGAGATGAGAACCAAGAACCAAGGACAGAACACTGTGGCACGGGACAGAAGAGAACAGAGTGGAACAGCAGAATGACAAAACAGAACGTGATGGAACAATAAAGTTACAGTAGAAGAGAACAGACCGGACATAGACCTATAGAATGCAGAGAGATAAAATGAGATGTAGGAGTACCTCACCCCAAACAGTCCAGATGACATGCACGTGTGAGTCTAACCACAGCTCTGAAATGGACCGTTATATTTAACTCAGGTATAGACAAACCCGTGTGTATGATGCACAATGTTCAAGGCTAGGGTCGACTACATGCAGCTTAGTTCGGGTTGGAAACATAACGCGTGAATGCACGCGGTGCAGATGGGTTGTCTGTGGTAGCTCGAGGGCTGACGTTGGCCTACTGTATAGTATATTAATGATGTGACATGTCACCAGCACTGCTCGTCCCCTGGGARAACGATCCGTAGCCTACGCATACCGTTATAGTATGTTTATCTGAATAGATAGCGTTGCGATTTTGACCAACTTTTGTAGCCTATAAAAATATATATATATTTATGAGGTTTAGTTTATTCTCCAAGTTAGGCTACCACAGAATCGCACGCAAAGACAATTACTTCGGTTGAAAAGGTKAAACATACCAACACAGCAATCTTTACAATGTATTTCGTGAATTTCTTTCGGGAGATGTTTCCTATGGGACATGCTGCGGATTGAAAGACGGGGTTTCTAGTGCGTCGCACAATCAGAAGGAACACCCCAGCAATAACTTCAACTGTTTACAACAAGACAGAACACGCATAAATAGGATAAACAAATGATGTATCTGTGTAATGAATAGCCTATATTATCCTATGCGAAGTCTGCAGCAGCGCTCAMCTCTCTTCTGTTGCGAGTTGGTTCAGCTCTCCCCAAACTCTCCGACATCCCCACGTCTTCATAAAGCTTCTCTTACCTTGCGCTGTCAGGACCACCAGCAGAAGCACCGCGGTGACTATTCCGGAAGGATTCATCTACACCTCGGTGCTCTGGGAATGTCTCGTATATAAAAAGTAGGACAATTTGGTAAACAGACAGCAGGAGTCGATTGGTAAAATTTAGAGCGATGTATTTCTGGGCGCTGCGCATGGGGAGGTTGATGTCAGCGCGCGCTCTCCGACATTGAGAACTTCGGTTGTCCCGCCCCCACCTCCGGCGCAACCTCACGCGCCCGTGTGGTTTATACACGAGGCAGTAATTATATATATATTAACAGGTTATACAAACATGAAAAATAAAGCCTACTATTGTTATCACAGGAGAGCCCTAAGAAAAGTTACAACGCATCCAAACCCATTGTAGGCTACGGTATAGGCTACTTGTCGTGCGGTGCGTTCAGACCGGATGGTCCCGACTTTTTCATCACTCAATTAGGATGAACTGTTTCACGTATTCATGTTGTCTCGTGCCCGTTACCATGTCTCGGCGGGTACTCACTGCTCTACCTAGTCGTTTCCCTTTATCTGAATCCAGGCTTCACCAGGACACCTGATCCGTGGAAAACAGGACACAGCCAAGGTAGGTCATGTCAGGTAACCTCCCCCTCGCGCTCTCTTTCTCTTTCTTACCCTCTCATTAGAGTAACCGAGAGGTATGGTCTCTGTGTGTGTCATGACCTGGCTGGTTAATTGGACAGTATAAATGTGTCTCCTATTTCTTCTGTTCCTCCTGCCAGCTAAGTCAGATGACCTGGCCACAGAAAAAATACCACAGAGTAAAGGGCACCATCATGTCCCTCACTCTACGGTTTTTGTCTTAATCAGGGATTAGATCTTTATATAGGTCTATGGATTAGATACATACTCACTCAGAGTAGACTACATATTCACTCACATTACACACATACTGGCTTTATACACACACACACACACACACACACACACACACACACACACACACACACACACACACACACACACACATACACACACACACACACCCAACTGACTGCTGGGCTGTAAATGACCCATTTAGACACTTAATTGATTTTGCACGCATAACAATGATCAGACAGCTAAATATATAACTTTGTAACTTCTGACTAGTAGAGTCCTGGAGGCTAACGTGGCTAGGCGTATCTATCTTACAGAGGCAAGGTGCAGTATATGCTGAGTATGAGCTCCACTTTATACAGTCATACATATAAGCTTTAGTATTTCATACCACCTAATACACGACATGGCCAAAAGTATGTGGAAACCCATTCAGCTATTTCAGCCACACCCGTTCCTGACAGGTGTATAAAATTGAGCGCACAACCATGCAATCTCCATAGACAAACGTTGGCAGTAGAATGGTCCGTACTGAAGAGCTCAGTGACTTTCAACGTGGCACCTTCATAGGATGCCAACTTTCCAMRAAGTCAGTTTGCCAAATTTCTGCCCTGCTAGAGCTGCCGCGGTCAACTGTAAGTGCTGTTATTGTGAAGTGGAAACGTCTAAGAGCAACAACAGCTCAGCCGTGAAATGGTAGGTCACACAAGCTCACAGAACAGGACTTCCAAGTGCTGAAGCGCATTACGCGTAAAAAGAAAACGTCTGTCTTCGGTTGCAACACTCACTACCGAGTTCCAAACTGCCTCTGGAGGCAACATCAGCACAAGAACTGTTCGTCGGGAGCTTCATGAAATGGGTTTCCATGGCTGAACAGCCTCACACAAGCCTAAGATCACCATGCGCAACACCAAGCATTGCCTGGAGTGGTGTAAAGCTCGCCGCCATTGGACTCTGGAGCAGTGTAAACGCGTTCTCTGGAGTGATGAATCACACTTCACCATTTGGCAGGCCGACGTACAAATCTGGGTTTGGCGGATGCCAGGAGAACGTTACCTGCCCGAATGCATTGTGCCAACTGTAAAGTTTGGTGGAGGAGGGATAATAGTCTGGGGCTGTTTTTCATGGTTCGGGCTTGGCCCCTTAGTTCCAGTGACGGGAAATCTTAACACAACACCATACAATGACATTCTAGATGATTCAGTTTGGGGAAGGCCCTTTCCTGTTTCAGCATGACAATGCCCCCGTGCACAAAGTGAGGTACATACAGAAATGGTCTGTCGAGATCGGTGTGGAAAAACTCTACTGGCCTGCACAGAGCCCTGACCTCAACCCCATCGAACACCTTTGGGATGAATTGGAACGCCGACTGTGAGCCAGGCTTAATGGCCCAACATCAGTGCCCAACCTTACTAATGCTCTTGTGGCTGAATGGAAGCAAGTCCCAGCAGCAATGTTRCAACATCTAGTGGAAAGCRTTCCCAGAAGAGTGGAGGCTGTTATAGCAGCAAAGGGGGACCAACTCCTTATTAATGCCCATGATTTTGGAATGAGATTTCTGATGAGCCGGTGTTCACATACTTTCGGCCATGTGGTGTCTTTTATACGTAATCCTTTCACTCTGATGTATTTAGCCAGACATTTAGCCAGACATTTTGAATAGTTTAGTTTTGTAGATGGTGGAGTAGTGGGGCATGTGTGCCTGTGCTGTATTGAGCTGTACTGTTGGAGGCAGCTAGCAGCAGGGTCCTTCCACGAAATGAGTTCCTTTTGCATCCCTTTGATATTTTAAGTAGAAATTGTACAAAAAATATTTAATTTTAAAAGCCTGTTTTATTAAATGAAGTGACATTTAAAATAGACCACATGGAGAATTCAATAAATCAGATTTATATATAAATAAAGACTTGCTAAAGTGCCGAAATACAGCATTTTGACATGTCCCTCTGTGACTTCTACACTGAACAAAAATGTAAACGCAGCAAGTGTTGGTCCCATGTTCCATGAGATTAAATAAAAGATCCCAGAAATGTTCCATACACACAAAAATATTATTTCTCTCAACTGTTTTGCATTAAATTTGTTTACATCACTGTTAGTGACCATTTCTCCTTTGCCAAGATAATTCATCCACCTGACAGGTGGGGCATATCAAGAAGCTGATTAAACAGCATGATCATTACACATGTGCACCTTGTGCTGGGGACAACTAAAGGCCACTCTAAAATGTGCAGTTTTGTCACACAACAAAATGCCACAGATGTCTCAAGTTTTGAGGGAGCGTGCAATTAGTATGCTGACTGCAGGAAAGTCCACCAGACCTGTTGCCAGAGAATGTAATGCTAATTTCTCTATCATAAGCCACCTCCAGTGTCATTCTAGAGAATTTGGTAGTACGTCCAACTGGCCTCACAACCACAGACCACGTGTAACCATTCCTGCCCAGGATCTTCACATCCGGCTTCTCTACCTGCGGGATGGTCTGAGACCAGGACAGCTGATGAAACTGTGGTTTAGCACAACCAAAGAAATTCTGCACAAACTGTCAGAAACCGTCTATGGGAAGCTCATCTCCATGCTCGTCATCCTCACCAGGGTCTGGACTAGACCGCAGTTTGGCGTAATAACCCACTTCAGTGGGCAAATGCTTACCTTCGTTGGCCACTGGCACGCTGGAGAAGTGTGCTCTTCATGGATGGATCCTGGATTCATCTGTACCGGGCAGATGGCAGTCGTATGGCGTCGTGTGGGCGAGCGTTTTTCTGAGTGCGGTGGGGTGGCGGTGAGGTTATAAGCATAAGCTACGGACAATGAACACAATTGCATTTTATCGATGGCAATTTAAATGCACAGAGATACCGTGACGAGATCCTGAAGCCCATTGTCGTGCAATTCATCTGCCGCCATCACCTCATGTTTCAGCATGATAATGCACGGCCCCATGTCCCCAAGTATCTGTACATAATTCCTGGAAGCTGAACATTTCCCAGCTCTTCCATGGCCTGTATCCTACTCCAACATGTCACCCATTAAGCATGTTTGGGATGCTCTGGATATACGTGTATGACAGTGTGTTCCAGTTCCCGACAATATCCAGCAACTTCGCACAGCCATTGAAGAGGAGTGGGACAACATTCCACAATCAACAGCCTGATCAACTGTATGAGAAGGAGATGTGTCACGCTGGATGAGGCAAATGGTGGTCACACCAGATACTGACTGGTTTTCTGATCCACGCCACTATCTTTTTTTTAAAGGTATCTGTGACCAACAGATACATGTCTGTATTCCCAGTCATGTGAAATCCATAGATTAAGGCCTAATTAATGTATTTCAATTGACTGATTTCCTTATATGAACTGTAACTCAGTGAAATATTAGAAATTGTTGCATATTGCGTTTATATTTTGGTTCAGTGAAGGAAGATTTTAACCCACTCAACCCTAGCATTTCTGCAAGTTTTCACTATAATTCTAAATCCCTATTTATTTTGTTAATTTGACAAAGTAATTTCTAAAGATTATTGTTTATTTCATGTTATTAGTGATTCATTTTAAAAAGACCTGTCCCTCATTAAGGCCAACCCTGTTACGTGAACTGAACTCTCCTTTTAATATGGTGAAACTATTCCTTTTGAAATATATTTTTCAAAAGAGACATTGAACGTCTAATAGTCAAATCATAGTGTAAAATCAGGTGAGCTGCTTGTACTATTTTTGTCAATTTTCTGTGTTCACCAAGTTACACCTAATTGGTGGAATAACCCAGCAGCTGGGAGAGCAGAGGAAGTTTGTGTAAAGGAGGAGGTTTGTGTGAGTATATCTCCCCCACCATGCTGTCCTCTCCTCTCTAATCAGCTTACCTTTGCATAAATGGGTATGTACCCCCAGCTATTACCCTGAGCTTGTAAATAAACTCAGTACACACACACACACACACACACACACACACACACCTGTCTCTTATACACATCTAGATGTGTATAAGAGACAGGTATATGTCCTGAGTTCCATAGAGCTCATCACACAGACATACAGACACACACACACGCATACATACATACACAAACACACACAGCATGACTACTCACAACAATATGTTAGGCTTATAAGATATTTATATATACATGTATGTATTTGCTTATGAACATCAATGATGATATATCCTTGATTATAATAACAGTCAAGGATAATACTGAGGTTTATCTCTGACCTGTGCTAGAGTGGGTGTTCTGGCCCCATGTGATGTTTGAATTGGTCATGGTCATAACGTTCTGTGGGTCGGGTGGATGTGGTGATAGACGATGGGTACGGAGCAGGGCTTCCTTCTGAACAACTGTTCCCCAGTCAGTCGGGGGCTCCACAGAGAGGGTCGCTGCTGGAATACAGCCCGTCAGTGTGCACTTCAAGGCAACACACCCTGTTTTGAATTACAGTACAGCCAAGTCCTGACACGTGTACCGACTCCCCTCATCACTTCCGGCTTTTCTTCTCAAATGGCAACCGGTTTCCTATAATAGTAGTGCACTACATAGGTAATACGGTGCCATTAGGGGTGCACCCCTCCTCTATCATCCCTGTCTCCTCCTCCTCCTCCTCCTCATTCTCTCCATCTTTCCAACTCTCCGTGGGCTATTGTGTGTCATTTACCAAGTACACTCTGTCAGCCTCTGTCAGCTCGCCTCTGGCTGCCGTCTGTTTTTATTTACCATACCTTTCAGAGTAAACACATTTCACATCACATACATAACATGAAGGATGAGTGACGCCTTTGCCAGGTAGCGATCAGACACATAGAGTTATTTACACTGTGGGTAGAAATGGAGAAGGTAAAGGATTGGTCCTCTTCACAGTTTGTAGGGCATGCTCCTAAGCTTAAAGACAGAGAAAGTGCTCAAACCTTTGCGCTCAATAAGTTTCATTGTTGGGCGTTGTGTCAACTCTGGCCTTCACGGTTGGAGTCCTAAAGGGGTAAGGGATAAAGTGCTGTAGACAAAATGAGAGAGGGAGAGGGGAAGACAGAGAGAGACTGAGACAGCGAGAGAAAGAGAGAGATGGGGGGTAGACAGAGAGTAGAGAAGAGAGAGGGAGAGAGAGAAGAGACGAGAGAAGAGAGAAGAGGAGAGAGAGAGACGGAGAAGAGAGAAGAACAGAGAGAAAGAAGAGAGAGAGAGAAGAGAGAGAGAGAGAAGCAGAGAGAGAGAGAGAGAGAGAGAGAGAGAGAGAGAGAGAGAGAGAGAGAGAGAGGAGAGAGAGAGAAGAGAGAGAGAGAGAGAGGGAGAGAGATAGAAGGAGACAGAGAGAAAGAGAGCGAGAGACAGAGAGAGAGAAAGAGAAGAGAGAGAGAGATAGTGCGAGAAAGGGGGTTAGATAGAGAGTGAGAAAGAGAGAGAAGACAGAGAGAAGAGAAAGAGAGAGAAGAGAGAGAGAGAGAGAGGAGAGAGAGAGAGAGAGAGAGAGAGAGAGAGAGAGAGAGAGAGAGAGAGAGAGAGAGAAGAGAGAGAGAGAGAAGAGAAAGAGAGAGAGAAGAGACAAGAGAGAATAGGAAAGAAAGAAGAGAGAGGGAGGGAGAAAGACAGAGAGAGAGAAAGAGGAGAGGGAGAGAGAGGAGAGACAGAGAGAGAGAGAGAAGAAGAGAGGAGAGGACAGAGAGAGAGAGGAAAGAGAGAGAGAGAGAAAGACGAAGAGGAAGAGAGAGAGAAGAGAGAGAGGAGAAGAGAGAGAGAGAAGAGAGAAAGAGAGAGAGCAGAGACAGAGACAGAGAGAGAGAGAGAAGAGAGAGGAGAGAGAGACGAGACGAGAGAAGAGAGAGATCATTAAGAGAGAAAGAGAGAGGGAGAGAGAGAGACAACCACCCCACCATCAAATGTTAAAATGGATCCAAAAGACTACACTTCCAGTACAAGAGAAAAAAAAAAACGAAAGAATGGAAACGTCTCAATGATTTTCTTCAATGTGACAGAGCGGCTATTTGTGGAGAGTTTCCTTGTATTTCAGGCAGATCCAGAGAGTAACACTGAGGACTCTCTCTCTCCCATGGGCACTCTAACTGAGGATAAACACTGTCATCTCTCTTTCTCTCCCTCATGCTTGCTCTCTTCACACAAGCCACTCTCCATTTCTCCCCTTCTCGTTCTGTCACCTCTCTCCTTCTTCTACCTCTCACTATCTGCAACTCTCCATCTTTCACCTCTCTTTCCTTCTCATTTTCACCCCATCATTTTTAAGACAGCCCTGTGAGAGCTATCGCCACACAGGTATCCCATGTCTGTTCATTCTCCGTACTGAGCACAGGCACCAGGCAGAATATACTGGAAGAGTCGAATTTCTTCAGTTCTATACGTTGAGATGATGTTCTTCAAAAGCTCTCGGGTTTAAATTAGAGATCCAACATTACGGTTTTAGACCTGAATCTCATGTTCTGCTTAATGAATTTAAACCGTTTTCATTTAAAACGTGTTTTGATCAACCTTAGAAAGAGCCTTTCGTATCACTGACCATTAAAATGCCTCGTGACGGTCATTGGCAATGAGAGGAACAGAATGTGTTGTGTGTGGTGTGGTTGTGGTGTGTGTTGTGGTGTGTGTGTGTGTGTTGTGCGTCGTGCGTGCGTGCGTGCGTGCGTGCGTGTGTGTGTGCGTGTGTGTTTGCGTGCCAACATCAGGTTGCTCTGTCTTTCTAAGACGAGGGTCAGTCTGTATTTACCCAATACACATTAGCTAAAGTACTACTCAGCGTTCCGAGCGGGCGAAAGTGACAGACACAAACAGAGATCAGGGACAAGAGTTTAGTGAGATGGAAAAGTAGACAGGAAGATGGGTTAGTCAGGTTAGAGGAGCAGGAGCAGGACTGAGACCTTCCATAGAGGATGTATAGTGGGTTTCCAATATCATCAGTATTCACCCCCCCGCCCCGGGATTTTTTTCACATGTTTTGTTGTGACAAAGTGGGATCGAAATGGATTTAGTTGTGATTTTTAGTCATTGAGATCTATACAAAATACTCTATAATGTCAAACTGGGAGAAAAAAATCTACAKATTTTAGCTAATTAATAAAAATGATCTAAATAAAATATACAGTAGTTGTTTCAAAAGTATTCACCTTTTTTGTTTAGGCAAGCCTAAATTAGTTCAGGAGTAAAATGTTGCCTAACAAATCACATAATAAGTTACATGGACTCACTCTGTGTGAAATAATAGGGGTTGACATGATTTTTGAATAACTAACCATTCCTCTGCCCCCGATATGTACAATATCTGTAAGGTCCCTCAGTCAAGTGTTGCATTTTGAGCACAGATTCAAGACTAAGGAGCTTTTCGAAAGCCTAATAAAGCAAGACAGTGATTGGTAGATGGGTAACAGTAACCAATCAGACATTAAATATTCCTTTAAGCATGGTCAAGTTAATAATTAGGCTGTGGATGATGTATTAAACCAAGCAGATACATTAAAGATGCAGTCTTCCTTCTGGACTGAGCTGCAGGACAGGAAGGAAACTGCTTGGGGATGTCACTTCCCACAGTTGTGTCAAGTTGGCTGGATGTCCTTTGGTTGGTAGACTATTCTTGATATACACGGGAAAATGTTGAGCCTGAAAAACCCAGCAGCGTTGCAGTTCTTGACACAAACCGGTGCGCCTTGCACCTACTACCCTGTTCAAAGCCCCTTAAATATTTTGTCTTGCCCCTTCCCCATCTGAATGGCACATAAACACAATCCATGTCTCAAGGTTTACGAATCCTTCTTTAACCTGTCTCCCCCCCTCCATCTACACTGATTGAAGTGGATTTAACAAGTGACATAAATAAGGGATCATAGCGTTCACCTGGATTCACCTGGTCAGTCTATGTCATGGAAATAGCAGCTGTTCATAATGTTTTGTACACTCAGCATATATTAGTGTTTTATTTTTCATTAATAAAATAAAATGTTATAATTGTTCATCTACTTTGACTTTATAGAATATTTTCTGTAGATCAATGACAAAAAAATCACAATCAAATTCATTTCAATCCTACTTTGTAACGCAACAACGTGAACAAATAGAAAGGGGGTGAGCACTTATGATACCTACACACTTAGACGAAAGGGTTCCAAAAGGGTTCTTTGTGGAGGGATATGGTTCTACCAAGAACTGTTTTGATCTGAAGAACCGTTTTTGGGAGACACTGATTCTTTGTAAGGCAAAGGGTTCTACCTAGAAGCTTTAACATCCTAAGAACCGTTTTTGGAAGAAAGAGTTCTTGGATTATTCTCTGGAAGGCAAGAAGGGTTCTTTGAATAGCAAGAGGGGTTCTACAAAGAACCTTATATAATATTTCCCAGCATGCTCTATTGCAGGATTATTTTCAGAATTGTTTGTTTTAATGTGTTTTTACATGTACATTGATTGGTTGATAGATTTTATGCCACACAAAGATAAATAACATCATTTGTTTTTAACTAAACCAATCTGTTAGGAAATGCACCTTATTACACCCATTACTGAGACAGTTGTTCCAGTTTGAATACTGAGTCTAACCAAAGATCTAATCTTCCCTACCCTGGAAGTCATTCTGAATGCAGATTGGGGGTGATAAAAAATTCCACTGGTTGGAAATCCAGACTCTGTCTGGATTTGAATTACACTTAACTTTACACACCACTTTTATAGAGGTTTCTAGGTAGAACCATATAAAGAGGGTTCTATGAAGAACCTTACATGGATGGTTCTAGATAGAACCCTCTACAAAGGGTTCTACCTGGCACCAAAAAGGGTTCCCCAATGGGAGAAAAACCGAAGAACCCTATATGGTTCTCCTTAGAACTTTTTTTCTAAGTGTGCAATGTGTATTCAGTGTGGGTCAGTGTGGGTCCGTGTGGGTCCGTATGGGTCCGTGTGTATCCGTGTGGGTCCGTGGGGTTCAGTGTGGGTCAGTGTGGGTCCGTGTGGTTCAGTGTGGGTCAGTGTGGGTCAGCTGGTACCAGGATACTACGCGAGGTGACCTCCCTATGTTTCTATTTTCATACGGCGAAACCGAGAAAACACACACTCTACCTCTCCCTCTGCACACACAGCCGGGCCCACACTCCATTATTGAAAAAAATAGCAGGCGTCACCTTAGACAGCTCAGACGCAGCAGAAGGACCCTGAGGGCAAGGGTGCGAGGGTGGGCAGAGATGGATAGAGAGGGAAAAGGGCAATGGCATTTAGAGCAAGGAGCCTCACTGACATGACTTGTCCTTCCTCACTGATACACATCAGCACTCTAATGCTTTTTATCGCTCTACCTTCTCTCTTTGTTTCACACTATCTCTGCAGCTTTCTCCATTTTTTCTCTATTGTGTCTCCTTTCTTTCATGTCTCTCTATCCCTCTCTCTGTCTGGGGTTTTGGGAAATGCCTGTCCTACACAGGAAAATACACAGAGTGCACAAAACATGAACACACAAGATTTAAGTGCCTTTGAACGGGGTATGGTAGTAGGTGCCAGGCGCACCGGTTTGTGTCAAGGACTGCAACACTGCTGGGTTTTTCACGCTCAACAGGTTCCAATGTGTATCAAGACTTGTCCACCACCCAAAGGACATAAAGCCAACATGACACAACTGTGGGAAGCATTGGAGTCAACATGTAATACTAGGAAGGTGTTCCTAATGTTTTGTACACTCAGTGTAGTCTCCAGGTTTATTCTCTAGAAGTACACAGGGAACCTCAAGACTCATTACTTTATTATACACAGTGAGGGGACAACAAAGAGACGGAAGAGTGGAGCAAAACAAAGAATAGAAAGAAGAAGGAAAGAGAATAAAAAGCAGAAGATGGGGTGAGGTTAGCGGAAGACGATTGGAAGAAGACAAAGGGAATAGAATTCCCCTGCAGCTGAAGTATTCATACTCTTCCTATAATCTTGTAATGGGTATCATTTTCTACATTTACATTTAAGTCATTTAGCAGACGCTCTTATCCAGAGCGACTTACAAATTGGTGCATTCACCTTATGATATCCAGTGGAACAACCCACTGGTACAATAGTGCATCTAACTCTTTTAAGGGGGGGGGTTAGAAGGATTACTTTATCCTATCCTAGGTATTCCTTAAAGAGGTGGGGTTCAGGTGTCTCCGGAAGGTGGTGATTGACTCCGCTGACCTGGTGTCGTGAGGGAGTTTGTTCCACCATTGGGGTGCCAGAGCAGCGAACAGTTTTGACTGGGCTGAGCGGGAACTGTACTTCCTCAGAGTAGGGAGGCGAGCAGGCCAGAGGTGGATGAACGTAGTGCCCTTGTTTGGGTGTAGGGCCTGATCAGAGCCTGAAGGTACGGAGCGGGTGCCGTTCCCCTCACAGCTCCGTAGGCAAGCACCATGGTCTTGTAGCGGATGCGAGCTTCAACTGGAAGCCAGTGGAGAGAGCGGAGGAGCGGGGTGACGTGAGAGAACTTGGAAGGTTGAACACCAGAAGGGCTGCGGCGTTCTGGATGAGTTGTAGGGGTTTAATGGCACAGGCAGGGAGCCCAGCCAACAGCGAGTTGCAGTAATCCAGACGGGAGATGACAAGTGCCTGGATTAGGACCTGCGCCGCTTCCTGTGTGAGGCAGGGTCGTACTCTGCGAATGTTGTAGAGCATGAACCTACAGGAAGCGGTCACCGCCTTGATGTTAGTTGAGAACGACAGGGTGTTGTCCAGGATCACGCCAAGGTTCTTAGCACTCTGGGAGGAGGACACAATGGAGTTGTCAACCGTGATGGCGAGATCATGGAACGGGCAGTCCTTCCCCGGGAGGAAGAGCAGCTCCGTCTTGCCGAGGTTCAGCTTGAGGTGGTGATCCGTCATCCACACTGATATGTCTGCCAGACATGCAGAGATGCGATTCGCCACCTGGTTATTAGAAGGGGAAAGGAGAAGATTAATTGTGTGTCGTCTGCATAGCAATGATAGGAGAGACCATGTGAGGATATGACAGAGCCAAGTGACTTGGGTATAGCGAGAATAGGAGAGGGCCTAGAACAGAGCCCTGGGGACACCAGTGGTGAGAGCACGTGGTGCGGAGGACAGATTCTCGCCACGCCACCTGGTAGGAGCGACCTGTCAGGTAGGACGCAATCCAAGCGGGCCGCGCCGGAGATGCCCAACTCGAAGAGGGTGGAGAGGAGGATCTGATGGTTCACAGTATCAAAGGCAAGCCGATAGGTCTAGAAGGAGAGAAACAGAGGAGAGAGAAGTTAGCTTTAGCAGTGCGGAGCGCCTCCGTGACACAGAGAGGAGCAGTCTCAGTTGAATGACTAGTCTTGAAACCTGACTGATTTGGATCAAGAAGGTCATTCTGAGAGAGATAGCAGGAGAGCTGGCCAAGGACGGCACGTTCAAGAGTTTTGGAGAAAAAGAAAGAAGGGATACTGGTCTGTAGTTGTTGACATCGGAGGGATCGAGTGTAGGTTTTTTCAGAAGGGTGCAACTCCCGCTCTCTTGAAGACGGAAGGGACGTAGCCAGCGGTCAAGGATGAGTTGATGAGCGAGGTGAGGTAAGGGAGAAGGTCTCCGGAAATGGTCTGGAGAAGAGAGGAGGGGATAGGGTCAAGCGGGCAGTTGTTGGCGGCCGGCCGTCACAAGACGCGAGATTTCATCTGGAGAGAGAGGGGAGAAAGAGGTCAAAGCACTGGGTAGGGCAGTTGAGCAGAACCAGCGGTTTCGTTTGACTTAGCAAACGAGGATCGGATGTCGTCGACCTTCTTTTCAAAATGGTTGACGAAGTCATCCGCAGAGAGGGAGGAGGGGGGGGGGGGAGGATTCAGGAGGGAGGAGAAGGTGGCAAAGAGCTTCCTAGGGTTAGAGGCAGATGCTTGGAATTTAGATGTGTAGAAAGTGGCTTTAGCAGCAGAGACAGAGAGGAGAATGTAGAGAGGAGGAGTGAAAGGATGCCAGGTCCGCAGGGAGGCGAGTTTTCCTCCATTTCCGCTCGGCTGCCCGGAGCCCTGGTCTGTGAGCCGCAATGAGTCGTCGAGCCACGGAGCAGGAGGGGAGGACCGAGCCGGCCTGGAGGATAGGGGACATAGAGAGTCAAAGGATGCAGAAAGGGAGGAGAGGAGGGTTGAGGAGGCAGAATCAGGAGATAGTTGGAAAAGGTTTGAGCAGAGGGAAGAGATGATAGGATGGAAGAGGAGAGAGTAGCGGGGGAGAGAGAGCGAAGGTTGGGACGGCGCGATACCATCCGAGTAGGGGCAGTGTGGGAAGTGTTGGATGAGAGCGAGAGGGAAAAGGATACAAGGTAGTGGTCGGAAACTTGGAGGGGAGTTGCAATGAGAAGTGGAAGAACAGCATCTAGTAAAGATGAGGTCAAGCGTATTGCCTGCCTTGTGAGTAGGGGGGAAGGTGAGAGGGTGAGGTCAAAAGAGGAGAGGAGTGGAAAGAAGGAGGCGAGAGGAATGAGTCAAAGGTAGACGTGGGGAGGTTAAAGTCACCAGAACTGTGAGAGGTGAGCCATCCTCAGGAAAGGAACTTATCAGGGCGTCAAGCTCATTGATGAACTCTCCAAGGGAACCTGGAGGGCGATAAATGATAAGGATGTTAAGCTTGAAAGGGCTGGTAACTGTGACAGCATGGAATTCAAAGGAGGCGATAGACAGGTGGGTCAGGGGAGAAAGAGAGAATGTCTCACTGGGAGAGATGAGGATCCCAGTGCCACCACCCCGCTGACCAGAAGCTCCGGGGTGTGCGAGAACACGTGGGCAGACGAGGAGAGAGCAGTAGAGTAGCAGTGTTATCTGTGGTAATCCATGTTTCCGTCAGTGCCAAGAAGTCGAGGGACTGGAGGGAAGCATAGGCTGAGATGAACTCTGCCTTGTTGGCCGCAGATCCGCTAGTTCCAGAGGCTGCCGGAGACCTGGAACTCCACGTGGGTCGTGCGCGCTGGGACCACCAGGTTAGAGTGCAGCGGCCACGCGGTGTGAAGCGTTTGTATGGTCTGTGCAGAGAGGAGAGAAGAGGGATAGACAGACACATAGTTGACAGGCTACAGAAGAGGCTACGCTAATGCAAAGGAGATTGGAATGACAAGTGGACTACACGTCTCGAATGTTCAGAAAGTTAAGCTTACGTTGCAAAAAATCTTTATTGACTAAAATGATACAGTACTGCTGGCTGGTGAAGTAGGCTAGCTAGCAGTGGCTGCGTTGTTGACTTTGTTTGAAAGTGTAGCTGGCTAGGTAACCTCGATAACTGGCTAGGTAACCTCGACAACCTCGATAATTACTCTAAACTACACAATTATCTTGGATACAAAGACAGCAAAGACAACTATGTAGCTAGCTAACACTACACTAATCAAGTCGTTCCGTTGTAATGTAATAGTTTCTACAGTGCTGCTATTCGGTAGAAGTTGGCTAGCTGGCTAGCTAGCAGTGTTGACTAGGTAGGAGAACGGCGGCGCGGCGGACTAAAATAGCTGGCTTACACATACAATCACACACACGTTTCCTGGTCCCTCCTTACATCCAAGCCCAGTATTGGCTAAATTTGGACTCCTCCTTAAATAAGGCGATAACCGGGGGGAAAATTGAGTTGCCCAGAGATACGCTTCCAGGCTGCTTCTGTCCAAATATACCCCTCCATCTCTGGAGCATTGTGACTATCTACAGCCTAGTGCTGCCTAGTAATGTTAGCACATGAATAATATCTACAGCCTAGTGCTGCCTAGWAATGTTAGCACATGAATAATATCTACAGCCTAGTGRTGCTGGGATCCAGCTAGGGTTCGCTCTAATCACACTCAAAAGACGCAACACAACTTACAAATTAAAGCCACTAAAGTAAAAAGGCCATCGTGTTACATCAAGGCCGACATCGAAATGAAAGCAATCGGCGCGCTAAACAGCTGACCTGTAAATGCAAACACTGACAGACACATCAACAGAATACATTGAAATGAAAGGCATAAATCAGGTATGATATTGCGTACATTCAACAAGGGCGCATGGCAAATAAAAGCAAACTCGACCAAACGATGGCAAAATGAGGAAGTACAAAGTACTCTCTCCCACCCCCTTGGCCTCCCCTGCCACCCCACAGCCCAACCAGCCAGCCTGTCACTCACATGCAGACCAGAGACCAGTGTTTATTCCCCAGTTATAATGTCTATAATGCTGAGTCATGCTGTTATGCGGCCTGTTGCCCACCAGCAAACAATTCAAATCCCTGGCTGTTCAAACCAGAGTTATCTGATAAAAGCCATCGCTGCGAATTATACTGCTCTTTTCTCTCTTTCACACACAACCCTCCCTCCTCCTCTTCCCTCGCTCCTCTTCTTTTCTCTTTCTCTCTCTCTCTGTTGCCTCTCTCTCGTTCTATCATCTCTGTCTCTCTCACTCACCCTTTTCTCTCCCAACACTCCTCCAGCCTGTCTTTGCCKTTCTCTTCATGGCACTTACCCTCTCTCCCTCCTTCTCTCGTGGTGTGTTATGTATCCCCCAGTCTCACCTCCGGGACGATGTCATGGCTGATGTGACCACTAGTTGGCAGTAGTAGATTTTCAATCTGTTATAAAGTCAAAGTGCACCCTATGTATATTTGGTCAGTGCTGTAGGATTGTACAGAACACGCCTTACCAGCAATAAAAATGTATTTGTGTTTGAGGCCATGGAGRGATCCCTCTCTCCCTCTCTCCCTAGGTCTCACCGTGATGGGAGATGGCAGGAAGGCAGAGGTAGATCGATGCCTTATGGCCCCAGCCGCTCAGCAGTTACACATGCAGTAATGCAGTAATGTACTTCATAAATATCGTCTCGAGAGCCGGAATGGCGGATATAAATTATCCAACCATGTCTAGTAGAGGAGGAGGAGTTCAACGAGGGTTGTTGGGGCCCATCGTTGTGGCTGTGAGTTACTCTTTACAGCAGGGGCGTCAAACTCATTCCACTAGGGCCTAGTGTCTGCTGTTTTTTGGTTGTTCCTTTCAATGGAGACAGACCACCAGGTGAGGGGAGTTCTTTGCTAATTAGTGATCTTAATTCATCAGTCAAGTACAAGGGAGCAGCGAAAAGCCACAGGCACTCGGCCCTCTGGGGAATGAGTTTAACACGTGTTCTACAGGGTTCAAGACGGGACATTTTGGTGTCAAGGTAAGAGAACTCTGTGGACTAAATAAAATGGATAGAACCAAATACAATGCAATAAGAGTGTGTGTGCCTGAAACTACAGCTGTGGAGTATTGATCTCTGAGCAGAGTGAAATGGCCTGTGATGCTCATTGGTTGGTTGGAGATGCAGTGGACTAAGGGCCTCGAGTCTTTATGACTCCTCTCATCTCCCCCGTCACGCTTACTGCTCATCTCTAGGCTCAAGACCGTAAAGTGAGTGTGTGTTTGTGTGCGTGCATGTGTGTGAGTGTGTGTGTACCCTGTCCTTTTTTTTGCTCTAAATAAATATAAATGAGAAACTGAATTAATGAATCAAATGCAGATCTATTTTATATACCATTTTTAATAGGTTCAGATTTCAAATGGAAGGCTGTAAGCTTACTGTAAGCTAATGCACAAAATGCAATTACTGATAAAAAATATTTGGAGTATGTGTTTTGGATAACCCATTAGATAACCCATTGGATAACCCATTAGATAACCCATTGATCCCCCCAGCCACTCAGTTAATGGGAAGGCATGTAGACTTATGAGTTAATTTATGAGTCATACTAATGTGTGTGGTATTTCTGGTAACAGGCCAACTTCATACAGAGACATAGGAAGAGACAGAGACGTATAGAGGCCTACATACAAATGTCATCTACATCTGCATTGCTTGCTGTTTGGGGTTTTAGGCTGGGTTTCTGTATAAGCACTTTGTGACATCGGCTGATGAAAAAAGGGCTTTATAAATACATTTGATTGATTGATTGAAATAGTTAAGCACTGGCCTCCCGAGTGGCGCAGTGGTCTACGGCACTGCATCGCAGTGCTAGCTGTGCCGCTAGAGATTCTGGGTTCGAGTCCAGGCTCTGTCGCAGCCGGCCGCAACCGGGAGACCAATGGGGCGGTGGACAATTGGCCCAGCGTCGTCCGGGTTAGGGAGGGTTTGGCCGGCAGGGATATCCTTGTCTCATCGTGCACTAGCGACTCCTGTGGCGGGCCAGGTGTACAGTGTTTCCTCCGACACATTGGTGCGGCTGGCTTCCGGGTTGGATGGGCATTGTGTCAAGAAGCAGTGCGGCTTGGTTGAGTTGTGTTTCGGAGGACGCATGGCTCTCGACCTTTGACCTCCGTACGGGAGTTGCAGCGATGAGACAAGACTGTAACTACTACCAATTGGATACCATGAAATTGGGGAGAAAAAAAGGGGGTGACATTTAAAACATTTTTTTTTAAATAGTTAAGAAGTGAATTAGTGACTTCCTCTCCAGAACAGAAAACTTTGACAGATCCTTTAAAGATCCAATCTAACATTACACCAGCTGCTGCTTCCATCTTGCTGCTTCCCAGTGCTGTGCTCCCGGAAGGGGGATTTTGACTTGTTTCTCATTGTTAAGCGATTTAAGGTAAAGAGTATTGTTTGTTGTGTGGTGTGGCAACTTGGTGGCAACCAGCTACAACACATTGTGTTTGGATTGCATTTCATGCTGTTAACTCTCAAAGCCGAAGGCTACGTTTTACATTTGCCTAGAGCTTTAGTATTTAATAGTTGTACTTATTGTGATTAACTTACAACTTTTGGGACGCTTCCTCACGTTTGTTGTGCTAGTTTGCTGTGTATCCACTGAACCTAACCTTAGTGTTGTGTATCCACTGAACCTAACCTGATGCTGTGTATTCACTGAACCTAACCTGAGTGCTGTGTATCACTGAACCTATCCTGAGTGCTGTGTATTCACTGAACCTATCCTGAGTGCTGTGTATCCACTGAACCTAACCTGAGTGTTGTGTATTCACTGAACCTATCCTGAGTGCTGTGTATTCACTGAACCTAACCTGAGTGCTGGTATTCACTGAACCTAACCTTAGTGTTGTGTATTCACTGAACCTATCCTGAGTGCTGTGTATCCACTGAGCCTAACCTGAGTGCTGTGTATCCACTGAACCTACACTGAGTGCTGTGTATTCACTGAACCTATCCTGAGTGCTGTGTATCCACTGAACCTAACCTGAGTGCTGTGTATTCACTGAGCCTAACCTGAGTGCTGTGTATTCACTGAACCTAACCTGAGTGCTGTGTATTCACTGAGCCTAACCTGAGTGCTGTGTATTCACTGAACCTAACCTGAGTGCTGTGTATTCACTGAACCTAACCTGAGTGCTGTGTATTCACTGAACCTAACCTGAGTGTTGTGTATCCACTGAACCTAACCTGAGTGCTGTGTATTCACTGAACCTAACCTGAGTGCTGTGTATTCACTGAACCTATCCTGAGTGCTGTGTATCCACTGAACCTAACCTGAGTGTTGTGTATTCACTGAACCTATCCTGAGTGCTGTGTATTCACTGAACCTAACCTGAGTGCTGTGTATTCACTGAACCTAACCTTAGTGTTGTGTATTCACTGAACCTATCCTGAGTGCTGTGTATCCACTGAGCCTAACCTGAGTGCTGTGTATCCACTGAACCTAACCTGAGTGCTGTGTATTCACTGAACCTATCCTGAGTGCTGTGTATCCACTGAACCTAACCTGAGTGCTGTGTATTCACTGAGCCTAACCTGAGTGCTGTGTATTCACTGAACCTAACCTGAGTGCTGTGTATTCACTGAGCCTAACCTGAGTGCTGTGTATTCACTGAACCTAACCTGAGTGCTGTGTTTCACTGAACCTAACCTGAGTGTTGTGTATCCACTGAACCTAACCTGAGTGCTGTGTATTCACTGAACCTAACCTGAGTGCTGTGTATTCACTGAAACTATCCTGAGTGCTGTGTATTCACTGAACCTATCCTGAGTGCTGTGTATCCACTGAACCTAACCTGAGTGTTGTGTATTCACGAACCTATCCTGAGTGCTGTGTATTCACTGAACCTAACCTGAGTGCTGTGTATTCACTGAACCTAACCTTAGTGTTGTGT
Organism: Salvelinus sp. IW2-2015; assembly: GCF_002910315.2. NCBI lineage: Eukaryota > Metazoa > Chordata > Actinopteri > Salmoniformes > Salmonidae > Salvelinus > Salvelinus sp. IW2-2015. Next base: position 7,004,942 of record NC_036846.1, read on the forward strand.
ATTCACTGAACCTATCCTGAGTGCTGTGTATCCACTGAGCCTACCTGAGTGCTGTGTATCCACTGAACCTAACCTGAGTGCTGTTATTCACTGAACCTATCCTGAGTGCTGTGTATCCACTGAACCTAACCTGAGTGCTGTGTATTCACTGAGCCTAACCTGAGTGCTGTGTATTCACTGAACCTAACCTGAGTGCTGTGTATTCACTGAGCCTAACCTGAGTGCTGTGTATTCACTGAACCTAACCTGAGTGCTGTGTATTCACTGAGCCTAACCTGAGTGTTGTGTATTCACTGAGCCTAACCTGAGTGCTGTGTATTCACTGAGCCTAACCTGAGTGTTGTGTATTCACTGAGCCTAACCTGAGTGTTGTGTATTCACTGAACCTAACCTGAGTGCTGTGTATTCATGAACCTAACCTGAGTGTTGTGTATTCACTGAGCCTAACCTGAGTGCTGTGTATCCACTGAACCAACCTGAGTGTTGTGTATTCACTGAGCCTAACCTGAGGTTTGTTATTCACTGAGCCTAACCTGAGTGCTGTGTATTCACTGAGCCTAACCTGAGTGCTGTGTATTCACTGAGCCTAACCTGAGTGCTGTGTATTCACTGAGCCTAACCTGAGTGCTGTGTATTCACTGAGCCTAACCTGAGTGGTGTGTATTCACTGAAACCTAACCTGAGTGCTGTGTATCCACTAAATAACCTGAGTGCTGTGTATTCACTGAGCCTAACCTGAGTGCTGTGTATTCACTGAGCCTTAACCCTGAGTGCTGTGTATTCACTGAGCCTAACCTGAGTGCTGTGTATTCACTGAGCCTAACCTGAGTGCTGTGTATTCCACTGAGCCTAACTGAGTGCTGTGTATTCACTGAACCTAACCTGAGTGCTGTGTATTCACTTGAACCTAACCTGAGTGCTGGTGTATTCACTGAACCTAACCTGAGTGCTGTGTATTCACTGAACCTAACCTGAGTGCTGTGTATTCACTGAACCTAACCTGAGTGCTGTGTATTCACTGAAATTAACCTGAGTGCTGTGTATTCACTGAACCTAACCTGAGTGCTGTGTTTTACTATTTTACTTTGTGTATCTGACTTCCTTTTTATTGAAACTGTAATAACCGTGTAATAACCGTGTAATAACGTAATAACCGTGTAATAACCGTGTAATAACCGTGTAATAACCGTGTAATAACCGTGTAATAACCGTGTAATAGCCGTGTAATGAACTACATATTTCGTAATTGTGTGATTCCATGGCCTCGTGCCCAGTTCAAGTCTACATTGGCTCTGCCGTATCCTTGCAACCTGTGGGCATTACGTGTGTAAGCATGAGTTAGGCAGAGAGTCTCATCCCTGCCATCTTAACCAAACATGAAGGGTAGTGACCCCAGAGATCTAATGAAGTCTTCCTCAGCTGCCTAGCATTTAGCCCGAGCCCCAGACAATTCAGAGAAGAGACAAGCCACCCACAGCAATGCATTCCAGAAACGTACTGCCTTCCGTCTGACGACAACGAAGATGCCAACTGCTAGGAGAATTTGCTTAATTCTGTGAGTCATCAATCGGAAATAAAGCTACTGAACAATCCGAGGTTCATTTCGGAGAAAGAAATATCTCGAGGATATTGTTTGTCATATGGTCTGTCAGCTTTAATGAGGTTGTAAGTCCAATGCATGTTAACACACTAGTCATATCTTTGGTCATAATGTAAAAACCCTGGTGGGAAAAGTTAACAGGAGTATGTGACGTTATGTGAAACAGAAAAATAGAAAACAATAGGCCAGGGTACTCAAATACTATTTGTTAGTTTATTTTTTTATTTAACCTTTATTTAACTAGGCAAGTCTATTTGAGAAGGTCCGGTCGCACCGGAGGCAAAGGTCTGGATGGATAATGTKATTTATCGGCGTAGTAACAAACCCCCACCTCGCAACTCATGCAACACCAAACTGTTCACACCACTCTTGTTGGCCGAGAGAGAACAGAAATTCCACAAATGCCATGGAGCAAAGGGAAAAGATTGCCGTTTTTAAGCTCATTTCCTGCTATTCTACACATTTTCCATGTCTTACGTGTGTGCATATGATCGTAGGAGCCGAATCCCGACCGAGCGCCATGCTTGCCATGCTCTACCAACTGAGCCACACAGAATCACATCCCAGAATCTCATCCCGTTATTTCCTTTTATTGATCCCTTTGACATGACATCAGCATCCTTCCTGTAATTAACCGAAACAGGTCACATAACTGGCCAGTGGAAYGAAAAATACATGACCCCTTCTTTTCACTGAAGAAAATAAATACATGAAATGAGAACGAAACTTGCACTTAACTTGAAATGTGTAAAGTACGCCTTCCATTGGCTAGCAGTGACAGAGTGGGCATACTGTATGACCGTGACAACAAATAGTTTCACAGACTTGGGTAAAAGATCTCTGAAAAATACAAAGCAATGTTTACACTGCCCTGGAAGATTGCTAGTGCAGAGCCAAACGCTGTTCAGTTTGACCGGTTTGTTTATGGGGTATCTGTGTATAAAATACTGTACATATTGCTGCTGGCTCCCTGGCAACCGTTGTGTGATTGAACACTGCTTTGACAAAACCAGCGTTCTGTATATTTAAGAGAAGCTAACGTGAGGGACAACAGTTGTATGGTAATTTTGGGTTTACTRTACAGCTAGCTTTCCATTGGTCCCTCCCTCTTTCCAAACATAAGAACAACCATTTTTAACATAACATAAACCAGACAGCTTAAAAGGAAATTAATCGCTTTGAAGTGACTGACCACCTGGGGCCAGAAACTGTCCCGAATACTGTACAGTAGTACTCACTCAACACAGTGTAGCGCGAGGGGAGACAGTCAAGGCTTCCCCTTTCACAGCAAACTAACAAGCCTGCTGGCGTTCCTGTCTAAAGAAATGCGTCTCTCCGTCTCTGTCTGAAGGCAAGCGTTATGTACGTGTGTCTGTCTGTGCTTCACTGGATGAGGACACACGGAGAGACTAGCGGCTTTGTTGCCGTCTTCGGGCCAGTGTCAGACTCGTCGTGTGTGTGTGTGTGTGTGTGTGTGTGTGTGTGTGTGTGTGTGTGTGTGTGTGTGTGTGTGTGTGTGTGTGTGTGTGTGTGTGTGTGTGTGTGTGTGTGTGTGTGTGTGTGTGTGTGTGTGTGTGTGTGTGTGTGTGTGTGTGTGTGTGTGTGTGTATATATCTTTGGGCTCAGCAAATGATTCTGGAACAGTGCAGAAAATATTGTCTCCTCTCCTTATAAAATGAAATACAGATAGAAAATAGAAAACAAAATCCCCTTATTCGGCATGCGAGGCCCGACACCGTCTGGTTGCAACAACCAATGAGTTGTGAATGAATTAAACTCAGGCTGAACTAGAAAAGAGTTGAACTAGTAGAAAAGGAGGGATTTGAAACAAAGCAGGGTGGAGGAGAATCAATACAGAGGAAGAAGAAGAGTCCTATCCTGAGTTGTTCCTGTCCTTTTGACCTTCTGTGAGTGACAGAGGGGGAGGAGAGGATAGAGGGATGGACTGATGTGGGGATGACGGTATGAGGGTGGGGTCGCTTTGTTTCATAGACGATGTTATAGTTCATCCAAATTACAAAACGACACATTGCTGTCCTTACCCTGTAAACAGTCTATGGACAAGGTATGACAGCAATCCATGCTTTTGTTAAATTCCAATGGCACTGTTTCTAAAGGCTAATGTTTTAGCATTTGTAGCACAAATCCTAATATCGGTACCATGACTTGAATGGGATTTGTGCTACAAATGCTAAATTATTAGCATTCAGAAACAGTGCCAGTGAAACTAAACCAAAGCATGGATTGCTGTCATACCTTGTCCATAGACTGTTTACAAGGTAAGGAAACCAATGTGTCATTTTGTAATTTGGGTGAACTATCCCTTTAAGAGGGAGGTTGAMGGGCGTTGGTTGGTGTTGTGTGGGCGAGTGTGCTGTGTGCATACAGTATGTGAGTGTGTCAAAATGACACAGTTCTGTTTCAAGGTGTTGGTAAGTAGCTGTTTCCCTCGAGGTGGTTGTTCCCCATGAGGGTGTTGGGGGGCGTCAGGGTCATGTTTCAGGTCAAAGGTCGTAGGTCAGTTCTGCTCCAGGTCATCTGCCGTGGGTGTGTTGTAGCTCTGAAAGAGGGGCTGCATGAACAGCCCCAACGTCCCGGTGATGCACACAAACACAAATATCCACAGGAACAGCCGGTCAATCACCATGGCAACGTACTTCCAGTCCTCGATGACCTGTGGCAGGAAACAAAAAGAGCGGTACACGATTTCAGATTTGGAAGACAACAGAAGCACAACAATATTGGGTCAAAACTATTGAAAGGGTTCAGAGTGAATAGACATACAAACTGTCAGAAATACAACGTGATGTACTATATCCGCTGTAAATGTCACCTCAGCTCATATCATCTCAAGGCTATTGCTCCTCACACACACACACACACACACACACACACACACTCACCCCCTCATCGTTATCCTCGATCTTCATCTTCTCGGCGACGTAGCGCACCCCGTCCACTGCCTCCTCCACATCTGCGTGACACTTCACCGTCATCCTCTTCCTGAACTCCGTATTCTCTGACAGGTCGCTGATCTTCCAGCCGTACCGCTTGGCCGACTCCTCGTTCACATAGAAGGAGTCAGCCCCGCCCATCCCAGACCCCCCTGCCACCCCACTGCTCGTAGGTCTGCCACGCGGCCATCCCCGCATCACACCGTCCCGGCTGGACCAGCCGGCACCACCGAAATGAGCCTACATTACCGGAAGATAAGGGCGCGCTCCGTCGTGCTCAGCTTCAGTCAGAGTTGGAGCGCCTGGGCTTCTGGCGGAACCTCTCCCGGATGTTGGAGCTGCCGGCCGACGCGATAACAGGAAGGAGGGGAGGCGGTGCAGGAAGAGGCGTTTTAACCCAGCGGGGCGGGCATGGTGTGGTGTGTTGTGGAGGGGTGGACGGTGGTGCACATGCAACCACACACTGGTGACGATGGAGAAGGTGACCAGCACCATGGCAAACATCAGATACTTCCCTATGAAGGGACAGCTAGAGACGTAAGTGGGACGTATCTTGAGATCAGCAGCAGGAACACAGTGAGGGCCAGGAGGACTGAAATGCAGAGAAGTCATCTTCTCTTCCACAGTCAGACGGCAGGTAGAACACTAAGATGGCCAGAGAGGTGATCAGCACAGGGGAGATGAGGTTTATGGTTGTAGAACAGTGGCTTGCGCTTGATGAATGAAGTCATAGGTGATGTCCAGGTAGGGTGATGTCAGAGGGTTTCGTTTTGCGTCCCGGCAGAGACACGATGTCCCACTCGAGCCGAGGCTGCTGGCGGTTCGAAGTCGTCAGCGGCTGGCGAAGTCCGCATGAGCGAGGGATCAGGTCGATCCTCCGGATTGTGTCGTAGGTTCAGGACCGGAATTATGAGCGTCTGTCATTCTGTTGTCGAGAGGGGAAAGTCGCGGACTCTCGATCTGGCGAGCCGATCTATGTAAGATAGGCGGGGGGCAGCCATACAACTCTCTCCATTGTGAGACCGAACGGCATGTGGAGTAGAATGACGACCTCGTAGTTCCCACATTCCGCACTGAGTGAAGAAAAGGCACCAGAAAGGGCAAGTCAAACAGCACATGTACACAGCCATATTACTAGAGGATAATTTTTATGTTATTTAAATAGCACTATAACTTGCACTTTGACCCCCCCCTCCAGCCTGCCCCCTCACCCCTCCCCTTCTAGCTCTAACTACTGAGCTACGTTACTGAGGAAAAGTGTACTTTCTATGCCTGTGATATGTGGTTGTCCCACCTAACTGTCTGATGATGAACACACTAACCGTAAGTCGCTCTGGATACGAGCGTCTGCTAAATGACTAAAGTGTCAATGTAAAATGAGACCTAGTAGTTCCTATCAGCATTAAAAGACAGAAGAGCACGGGGAGAGAGAAAGACAAAGGAAGACAAAGTTGAGAGACAACGGGTGGGACGGGAGAGAGAGATGTTAAAACCTCTTGTTAATAGGGGGCGCTATTTTCACTTTGGGAAAAAATCGTGCCCAAATTAAACTGCCTCGTACTCTGTTCTAGATCATACAATATGCATAGTATTATTACTATTGGATAGAAAACACTCTGAAGTTTCTAAAACTGTTTGAATTATATCTGTGAGTAAAACAGAACTCATTTGGCAGAAAACTTCCAAACAGGAAGTGAAAATTCAGAAAATGGGGCTCTGTGGCTTGCCTATTCAATTGCCTTATATTTATGGATCTGTATGCACTTCATACGCCTTCCACTAGATGTCAACAGGCAGTAGAATGTTGAATGGGGTGTCTAGCTTGATGTGAGACCGAATGAGAGCTTTTGGAGTGACAGGTCCGCCCTATTGGCAGTATTCAACTGCGCACCAGGGAACACGACATTGTCTTCTGAAATGCGTTAGGTATACACGACGAAATGCTCCGTCTCGGACTTTATTGGATACATATGAGAAAAACATCATAAAGATGGATTTTCAACCGAGTTTGACCAGTTTATTCGACGTTTATTGTGACTTTTGGAATTTTTCGTTCCATGCGCCAAGAGATGACGGACACGTGTGCGCCACAATGCTAGCCAAAGTTGCTAATTCGACAGAAGAAATGGACATTCTAAAACAAAACAACGATTTATTGTGGAAATAGGACTCCTTGCACTACATTCTGATGGAAGATCATCAAAGGTAAGAGAATATTTATGATGTTATTTCGTATTTTTGTGGTATATGTTGGCTCCAACAAGGCGGAGAAAAATGGCGTTGTGTTTTTGGATATTGTGGTGAGCTAACATAAATATATGTTGTGTTTTCGCTGTAAAACACTTAAAAAATCGGAAATATTGGCTGGATTCACAAGATGTTTATCTTTCATTTGCTGTATTGGACTTGTGATTTCATGAAAATATATTATATGAATATCCCTGTGGCGCTAGGCTAGGCTATGCTAGTCAGCTTTTCTGATGAGGATGATCCCGGATCCGGGAGGGTGATTCAGTAGAGATTTTAAGTGGTGTTGTTGACTGTGCATTTGGGTTGTTGTGCTTGGGGACAAGGGACAGAGGCGGGGACAGGGGGGCCATTGCGTCAGACACACCCCCTGTCACAGGACAGGCCTGAATCTGCGAAGGTTTCGATTTTAGATTCTCACCAGGCTGCAGGTGTTGCATTATACATTGAAGTGTTGTCAATTATAGAGCAGGTCAGGAGGAATCCAGCCATCACACTGCTCTGCTCCTAACAACACACACACACAAACCCCATGCTCTAAAGTCTCCTCGTGTTCTAAATATGCAGCTGGTTAAAAGTCTCTATATAGCTCTATACACAAACAACTATAGCTCTATACCCGAACAACTATAGCTCTATACACAAACAACTATAGCTCTACTATACACAAACAACTATAGCTCTAATACATAAGACAAGCGTATACGCTCTAATACAAACACTATAGCTCATACACAACAACTATAGCTCTATACACAACAACTATAAGCTCTATACACAACAACTATAGCCTATAACAAACAACATATAGCTTCTATACCATACAACTATAGCTTTTATAACAACTATACTCTAATACAAACAACTATAGCTCTATACACAAAAACTATAGCTCTATACCGAACAACTATGCTCTATACATAAACAACTATAGCTCTATACACAAACAACTATAGCTCTATTACACAAACAACTATAGCTCTATACCCAACAACTTATAAGCTCTATACACAACAACTATAGCTCTATAACACAACAACTATAGCTCTATACACAAACAACTATAGCTCTATACCGAACAACTATAGCTCTATACACAACAACTATAGCTCTATACGCAAACAACTATAGCTCTATACACAAACAACTATAGCTCTATTACCTAAACAACTATAGCTCTATACACAAACAAACTATAGCTCTTACCCAACAGCTATAACATACCCAACAACTATAGCTCTCGAACTATTCCACCACTATAGTCTACTAGCCACTACGCTCTATATCATTATCAAATCAAGTATATAGCTTATCTATACACAGCCAACTTCGTATTAAGATTGTTTATACCGATGCCTTATACAATGTTGTCACAAATACAGGAAGTTATTTAGGTCTTTCTGTAGTAGTATGACGCTCCGAGATACATGTCAGCTATGCTCTATACCCGAACAACTACCTAGTCTATAACACAACAACTATAGCTCTGTCAATTTTAATGGACCTCACTACACAAACAAATATTAATCGTTGGTGTGTGCTCTAGTTTGCCGGTCTTTGGGTCTATTTGTAGGTATAATAAAGACGCTACATTCAATGGGTTTGTGTATGAAGCGAACTATAGTTTGGACTATTGGGTGTAATAGAGCTAATTAGTTTGTTCGGTCTAGTAAAGAAGCTACGTAGTTGCTTCGGGCCGCAACAGGACCCCGTTGTATAGAAGCTATAGTTGTTTGTGTATAGAGTCCGCCTCACTCAGTATGTATCACAGGAGAGTGGTTAATAGAGCTCATAGTGATTGTTTTAGTGTATAGAGCTCAATGAGCTTTTGTATTGGTTGTTATAAGAGCTATAGTCTGTTTGATGTTATCAGTTATAGTTGTTTGTGTAATAGACCTATAAAGTTGATTTCGGGGTGGTTATAGGAGGCTATTAGTTTGTATTTCGTGGTAGTTGGAATGGCCC
>NC_036846.1:7013732-7044588 GCF_002910315.2 Salvelinus sp. IW2-2015
GGCTTGGGGACAAGGGACAGAGGCGGGGACAGGGGGCCATTGCGTCAGACACACCCCCTGTCACAGGACAGGCCTGAATCTGCGAAGTTTCGATTTTAGATTCTCACCAGGCTGCAGGTGTTGCATTATACATTAAAGTGTTGTCAATTATAGAAGCAGGTCAGGAGGAATCCAGCCATCACACTGCTGCTGCTCCTAACAACACACACACACAAACCCCATGCTCTAAAGTCTCCTCGTGTTCTAAATATGCAGCTGGTTAAAAGTCTCTATATAGCTCTATACACAAACAAACTATACGTCTATACCCGAACAACATATGCTCTATACACAAAACAAACTCATAGCTCTATACACAAACAACTATAGCTTCCTATTACACAAAACAACTATAGCTCTATATCACAAACAACCTATAGCCTATACATAAAAAACTTAGCTCTTAATACATAAACAACTATAGCTCTATACACAAACAACTATAGCTCTATACACAAACAACTATAGCTCTATAACCTGAACAACTATAGCGCTATACCAAACAACTATAGCCTCTATACACAAACAACTATAGCTTATTACGCGAACAACTATAGCTCTATACACAAACAACTATAAGCTCTATACACAAACAACTATAGCTCTATACCGAACAACTATAGCTCTATACATAAACACTATAGCTCTATACACAACAACTATAGCTCTATACACAAACAACTATAGCTCTATACCCGAACAACTATAGCTCTATACACGAAACAACTATAGCTCTATACACAAACAACTATAGCTCATACACAAACAACTATAGCTCTATACCCGAACAAACTATAGCTCTATACCACAACAACTATAGCCTCTATAACAAACAACTATAGCTCTATACCAACAACTATAGCTCATACACAACAACTATAGCTCTATACCAAACAACTATAGCTCTATACACAAACAACTATAACTATATACACAAACAACTATAGCTCTATACACAAACAAACTATAGCTCTATACACAAACAACTATAGCTCATTACCCGACAACTATAGCTCTATACACAAACAACTATCAGCTCTATACCCGAAACAACTATAGCTCTACTACCCGAACAACTATAGCTCTATACACAAACAACTATAGCTCTATACACAAACAAATATAGCTCTATACCCAAAACAACTATGAGCTTCTATACCACCAAACAACTATAGGTCTATACTGACAACAACTATAGCTCTAACACAAACAACTATAGCTCTATACACAAACAACTATAGCTCTATCACAAACAACTTTGCTCTATACAAAACAACTATAGCTCTATACACAAAACAACTATACTCTATACCAACACTATAGCTCTTTATACCACAAAACAACTATAGCTCTATACACAAACAACTATTAGCTCTATTACACAAACCAACTATATCTCAATATAACAATTAATACAACTATAGCCTCTATACACAAACAACACTATAGCTCGTATACACAAAACCAACATATAGCTCATCATGAAACAACTAAGCTCTAAAAAATAAACATAACTATAGCTCTACTACTTGAACAAACTATAGCTCTCTTGAAACAACTATAGCTCTATACACAAACAACTATAGCTCTATACACAAACAACTATACTATACACAAACAAACTAAGACTAAGCTCTATACATAAACAACTATAGCTCTATACACAAACAACTATAGCTCTATTCCTAAACAACTATAGCTCTATACCCAAACAACTACAGCTCTATTCCTAAACAACTATAGCTCTATTTCTAAACAACTACAGCTCTATTCCTAAACAACTATAGCTCTATACCCAAACATCTAGCGCTATACCCAAACAACTATAGATCTACACCCGAAAAACTATATCTCTATACCCAAACAACTATAGCTCTCTACCAAAACAACTACAGCTCTATACCCAAACAACTGTAGCTCTACACCCAAACAACTACCTCTATACCCAAACAACTATAGCTTTATACCTAACCAACTCTATCTCTATACATAAACAGCTATAGCTCTATACCCAAACAAGTATAGCTCTATACATAAACAGCTATAGCTCTATACCCAAACAACTATAGCTCTATACACAAACAACTATAGCTCTATACACAAACAACTATAGCTCTATACNAACAACTATAGCTCTATACACAAACAACTATAGCTCTATACCTAAACAACTATAGTTCTATACACAAACAACTATAGCTCTATATCCAAACAACTCAATTTTTTTCACTTTGACAAGCCAAATGCAACATCAAATCCAACCCAATCTAATCAATAGAAATGCTATGTCACTTCCATTTTTCACATGATGCTTCACAACATTGAAAAAATGTGCATTATGTCCACTATAGAGTCTAAAGGCCAGACACACTACTTCAGGACAGAACTGCCATGACGGTGGTGTTGAGTATGCTGAGTGTGAAACAGGTGAGGCAATGACCCTTTCTGTCTCTGAATTAACATACACAGCCACCTGACCTGGCCCGTGTTCACACTCATCACACAGGCATTTCCTAATCCAAATCTCCTCTCTACAGATTTGACATTGCACATCTGTCCTCTCTCTCTAAGCCCTCATATCTGTCTCCTGTTCCCGCCCTTCAAATTGTTGTAGTAAGCACATCTGTACTTTAGCTGCTGCTATTACCACCTACACCTTTCTCATGATGGGACTGTAAGCCCACACTTCAATCAAGGTGTTACCAAGCTTTTCCTTTCACTCATTATCCTGATGGCAAGTGACAAGTAGGAGGAGAGTATTCAGGTGCGACATCACTTCAATGATTGCTAGATAGTTTGTGTCTATGTATTTATATGTAGGCTACGTGTGCCTTTTTAAAATGGATGTAGTTCTGTCCTTGTCTATTAACGTTCTGTAGTTGTCACACCCTGATCTGTTTCACCTGTCTTTGTGCTTGTCTCCACCCCCCTCCAGCTGTCGCCCATCTTCCCCATTATCCCCTGTGTATTTATACCTGTGTTCTCTGTTTGTCTGTTGCCAGTTCATGTTGTTTCGTGAAACCTACCAGCGTTTGTTCCCCTGCTCCTGTCTGTTCTTGCTCCTGTTTTCTAGTCCTTCCCGGTTTTGACCGTTCCGCCTGCCCTGAGCCTGCCTGCCGTTCTATACCTTGCCCCACCTCACTGGATTATTGACCCCTGCCTGCCCTGACCCTGAGACTGCATGCCGTTCTGGACCTTTTGCACCCTCTCTGGATTACTGACCTCTGCCTGCCTTTGACCTGTCTTTTGCCTCTCCCTGTACTTGAAATAAATGTTTGTTTCTTCGACACTGTCTGCATCTGGGTCATACCTGAAACCTGATAGTACGAACTGGCCCTGACTGACCCAGCACACTCGGACCAGCTCCGCAACGCCGTCTCCTCCCAAGGAGCCACCATTGGAAGGCACAAGGAGTTGCTTCGTGGTCTCATGGAAGGGTTCCAGACCTTGGCCAAACGACATGACCGAGCGTTTAACACATTGCTGGAGCAATTCCGTGGGTTGTCTGTTAGGCAGCCTACCACAGTTGTGATCTCCCAGCCTACCCCAGTGTCCTGAGAACCCCGCTTACCTTCTCCGGTGCGCTACGCTGGAGATTCCGGAACCTGCCGTGATTTTCTCTCCCAGTGCTCCCTCATTTTTGAGCTGCAGCCTTCTTCGTTCCCCTCGGACCGCTCAAGGATAGCGTACATCATAACGCTGATGTCCGGGAGGGCACTCGCCTGGGCCACGGCAGTATGGGAGCAACAATCCGCCGTCTGCCTCAGTCTGGAGGAGTTTGTGGAGGAGGTTCGGAAGGTGTTTGATTTTCCATTGTCCGGGAGAGAGGCTGCTCTCAAGCTGCTCCAGCTACGTCAAGACTCCCGTAGTGTGGCAGACTACGCGGTGGATTTCCGCACGTTGGCAGCTGAGAGTGCTTGGAACACAGAAGCGTTGTTCGACATGTTCCTACTCAAAGTATCGGTGGAAGTAAAGGACGAGCTTGCAGCCAGCTTGCAGCCAGAAAAAATCCAACCAGGATGTGGGAAATCTGAGGTTGGTCGATTTTCAACTCAGCTCCTATTGAAGATACAGTGGGATATTGGTAATGTTGCACTTCCTAAGGCTTCCACTAGATGTCAACYGTCTTTAGAACCTTGTCTGATGCTTCTACTGTGAAGTGGGGCCGAAGGAGAGGGGAATGAGTAAGGTCTATCATGACCTGAACATGCCCTGACCATGCGCGTTCACGTGAGAGCGAGCTCTGTTCCATCGCACTTCTGAAGACAAAGGAATACTTCGGTTGGAACATTATTGATGAATTTTGTTAAAAACATCCTAAAGATTGATTCAATACCTCGTTTGTCATGTTTTTACGGACTGTAATATAACTTTCTTAACTTTTCGTCCGTACTTTCCGCTGGACTTGCCCGCGCGTCGTGAGTTTGGAATGTGTACTGAACGCTAGAACAACAAGGAGGAATTTGGACATAAATGATGGACATTATCGAACAAAACAAACATTTATTGTGGAACTGGGATTCCTGGGAGTGCATTCTGATGAAGATCATCAAAGGTAAGTGAATGTTTATAATGTTATTTCTGACTTCTGTTGACTGCATAATATGGCGGATATATTTGTGTCTTGATTGGGCTCTGAGCGCCGACTCAGATTATTGCATGGTTTGCTTTTTCCATAAAGCTTTTTTGAAATCTGACACAGCGGTTGCATTAAGGAGAACTGCATCTAAAATTCCATGCATTAAAGTTGTATCTTTTAGCAATGTTTATTATGAGTATTCCTGTAAATTGATGTGGCTCTCTGCAAAATCAAAGGATGTTTTGGAACTTCTGAACGTAAGGCGCCAATGTAAACTCAGATTTTTGGATATAAATATGAACTTTACCTAACAAAACATAAATGTATTGTGTAACATGAAGTCCTATGAGTGTCATCTGATGAAGATCATCAAAGGTTAGTGATTAATTTGATCTATATTTCTGCTTTTTGTGAATCCTCTCTTTGGCTGGAAAAATGGCTGTGTTATTCTGTGAATAGGCACTCACCTAACATAATCGTTTGGTTTGCTTTCGTCATAAGGCCTTTTTGAAATCGGACACTATAGCTGGATTTACAACAAGTGTATTTTTAAAATGGTGTAAAATACATGTATGTTTGAGGAATTTTAATTATGGGATTTCTGTTGTTTTGAATTTGGCGCCCTGCAGTTTTAGTGGCTGTTGAAGAGGTGGGATGCTACCGTCTCACGTACCCTAGAGAGGTTAAGTCTCCTCAGGTTCCCGTGGAATTGGGATTCTCCTGGCTCTAGCGATACAATCCCCTCATTGACTGGTCTGCCGGTGCCATCATGGGCTGGAGCCCGTTCTGCCACGCACATTGCCTGAAGTCAGCACAGCCTGCCACGGGACTTCTTCCTGGGGGCTCGGAAGTTTCCCCGGACCTCTCTGCCATCCCTGCGGAGTACCAGGACCTCCAGGAGATGTTCAGTAAGGCCCGGGTCACCGCTGCACCGACCATATGACTGTGGGATTGACCTTCTCCCAGGCACCACTCCGCCCTGGGGACGACTGTACTCTCTGTCGGGTCCAGAGACCAAGGCTATGGAGACCTACATTGAGGACTCCCAAGTTGCTGGGTTCATCCGTCCTTCTGCCTCCCCCGCTGGCGAAGGGTTCTTCTTTGTGGAGAAGAATGACAAAACCCTYCACCCGTGCATCAACTACCGAGGTCTCAACGACATCACAGTGAAGAACCATTACCTGCTACCTCTCATCTCCTCGCCCTCGAGTCACTCCAGGGGGCCAAGCTGGATCTACGGAACGCCTACCACCTGGTGCGGATACGGGAAGGGGACGAGTGGAAGACTGCCTTCAACACGGCCAGCGATCACTACGAGTATCTGGTCATGCCATTTGGCCTTATCAACGCCCCTGCTGTGTTCCAGGCTCGCGATAATGATGTTCTCTGTGACATGTGTAGGAGTTATTGTTACATATGGAGGCAGATATCACACTATTAAACAATAGACAGGTGTACATTAGAAAATAGTAGAAAAAGGCAGACATGAGTGCATTTGCCATTCTGGTAAATACAGAAAACCAAAGATTAGCAGATGGCCAAAGCCATACGTGCCTTAAAGTGCATTTATGGAAAGAGCAGGACACGATTATGAAGATAAAATAGAGAGGAAAGGCCATAAGTGCTTAGGGTAAAGGCCATAAGTGCTTAGGGTAAGATAGACATAAATTAATTTTTAGGAGACAAGAGGGTCCTGCCTCCATTATAATCTAATCAAGAGTGGATACAGGCGTTATTGGGCGTAAACAAGCAGGAAGCCTGAAATGAAGGATAATGGTGGCAGATGACCTAGGAGAAGTAATTTAATTAAAGTATGTCATGATCTCATGTGTGTGTGTGTGTGTATAAGACAGAGCCAGTGCTCTGGGAAGGGGTGTGATCCGCGGATCACCCCGGCTTGTGATGCATTGTATTAAAAGTCTTTATTGATTTTACAAGTTCTTATACAAGTGTTATATTTCTGAGACGATTATCCACGACACATGTTGAACTGGTTTGTCTTCATCTACCTCGATGACATCCTCATCTTCTCCCGCTCCACCCAATAACACGTGCTCCATGTCCYACCGGTTCTCCAATGCCTCCTGGTGCAAGTGCAAATTCCATCACTCCACCATCCCCTTTCTGGGTCACATCATCGCTGCAGGGAGTGTACAGACGGACCCCGGGAAGATGAGAGCGGTGGGGGATTGGCCCCAGCCTACGTCCAGAGTACAGCTGCAATGTTTCCAGGGCTTCTCCAACATTTATCGCCGCCTTATCCGGGGCTACAGCACCCTGGCTTCCCCCCTGTTTGCACTCACCTCTCCCAAGGTTCCGTTCACGTGGTCCCCAGATGCTGACCGGGCGTTTCGTGATCTCAAACACCGCTTCACCACAGCTCCCATCTTGGTTCATCCTGATCCGTCCCGCCAGTTCGTGGTGGAGGCCGATACTTCGGATGTCGGAGTGGGGGCCGTCCTGTCCCAGCGGTCTGCCCTGGACCTCAAGTTACATCCCTGCGCCTTCTTCTCCCCCCGCATCAACGCTACGGAGAGGAACTACGATGTGGGGAATCGTGAGCTTCTCGCGGTGAAGATGGTGTTGGAGGAGTGGAGGCACTGGCTGGAGGGGGCGGAACATCCTTTCATTGTGTGGACCGACCACAAGAACCTGGAATATCGCACCGCCATGCACCTCAATTCCAGGCAAGCTAGGTGGGCCCTACTGTTCACCCGGTTCATCTTCTCCCTCTCATAATGGCTGGGATCCAAGCATGTCAAGCCGGATGTGCTGTCACGCCGCTATAGCCCCACGGCTACTACCCCGGAACCTGAGACCATCCTTCCCACCTTGTGCCTGGCGACAGCACTCAGCTGGGGAATAGGGAAGCATGTTCGTGAGGCACAGCATTCCCAGACAAACCGCTGGGAGGGCCCAGATAACCGGATGTTTGTTCCTGACACGGTCCGCTCCTCGGTCCTGGAGTAGGCTCACTCCTCCAGGCTTGCCTGCCACCAATGCTCCCATCGGACCCTGGCTTTTGTGCGACAACGCTTTTGGTGGCCTACCATGGTTCCTGATGTCTCCGCATTCATCGCCGCTTGCACGGTCTGTGCATAGAACAAGACTCCTCTGCAACCTCCAGCTGGTCTCCTCCAACATCTGCCTGTCCCTCACCGTCCCTGGTCTCACATCTCCCTGGACTTTGTCACGGGTCTCCCCCCCGTCAGATGGCAACACCGCCATCCTGACCGTGGTGGACCGGAATTCCAAAGCCGCCCACTTCATTCCTCTCCCCAAGCTACCCTCTGTCAAAGAGACGGCCCAGCTCATGGTGCTGTATGTCTTCCGGATCCATGGACTGCCAGTAGACATGGTCTCTGACCAGGGTCCTCAGTTCTCGTCCCGGTTATGGAAGGCATTCTGCACCCTCATTGCACCCTCCGGGTTCCACCCCCAGTCCAACGACCAGTCAGAGTGAGCCAACCAGGACCTAGAAACTACTGTCGTAGCTGAATCAGAATTAGTTAGGTAACATAGATAAATATACTGTCGGCAGTTGCATTTTCCTTTCTTCTCTAGGGAAAAGTCACTTGGGGCCCAGAGAGGGGAGAGGTCAGGCTTGTCTTTTACATGTCTGGTAATATGCAGAATATCAGAAAGGGAGAAGTCAGGTTTGAACATTGTCTTCATATTTGAATATGTCTGTAACTATTCCTAAACCATGTGAAGGGCTCCACCATGTCTGTACTCTAGTCATTCCCTCCTTTTCCCATTGGGAGGAGGAGTATGGCAGTGTCTGGAACCATTTTATGTCCCTTCTGATGTTGAACTTATCTTTCATAGTATATGACCTAGAGGCTCACTCCCCTCCGTGAGCTTGTCCAGGAGGGGATGTATTTGAGATGGGAGTATCTAGAATTGACAATTGATATATGCCATTGGATGAGGTKATGTTTTGGTACTAGGAAGTACCAAGAACAGGATGTAGAACCTCGTCTAAGAGACCAAACTGAACGATAATTTATAGCTAATGCTATCTGGCTATGGGATACTCCTCTTTCAAGTAAAAGGCCCTTTGTGAAGTTCCTAAGATCTGTGGTTCGTCATGTAAGTTGAGAGGGGTGTATCTTGGCTATAAAATATACTAAGAATTGTTTCGTAAGCACTCTCAGATCTGAGAGTCAAAGGGCTATGGTGAAGCGCATATAATTAAAGATGGAGTTTAAAATATAACTCTGACTTGTGTGTGGTTTGTAAACTCTCCTCATTTAATAATACAGGAAAATAACACGACACTACTCTGCGCTGCCTGGTCTCCGTCAACCTCACCACCTGGAGCCAGCAGCTTGTGTGGGTCGAATACGCCTGCAACACCTTTCCCTGTTCTGTCACGGGCCTATCACCCTTTGAGTGTTTCCTGGGCTATCAGCCCCTGCTCTTCCCTGAGCAAGAAGAAGAGGTCGGCATACCTTCAGCCCAGATGTTTGTCCGCCGCTGTCGTCGATACCMGGAGGAGAGCCCGGTCGACCCTCCTCAAGACCACCTCCAGGTATCGACGACAAGCAGACCACCATCCCACCTTCCATGTGTCCAGAGATAAACCCATGTCTCACAGCCCTTTGTCTCCTGTTTCTGGGTCATACCTGAAACCTGATAGTATTATGTCATGTTTCATGTTTTGTGTGGACCCCAGGAAGAGTAGCTCTTGCTTTCCCAACAGCTAATGGGGATCCTAACAAAATACCAAAAAACAACACTTATATTGAGCGATTATATAGTTTGAGATGACTATAAACACACCCATAGTGTCTGAGCTATAGATATGGATCCTATTCACATAGCACACAGCTCACTCACTTGTTGTAGAGGACGATGTCAGGCAGCCAGATGTGCTGAGACGGGAGGCGGACCTTCTTTATGCCCTCATACTCTTCTGGGTCCCACACCAACCTGTAGTCATTCCATACCTGAGTCAGCCAGCAGTTGGTGGTTCCATGGATGGCGTTGCTCTTTCATTGCTGTAACAGACACACAGACAGGAAGAGAGAAGCATGAGAAGAGAGGATGTGTGTGTGTGTGTGTGTGTGTGTGTGTGTGTGTGTGTGTGTGTGTGTGTGTGTGTGTGTGTGTGTGTGTGTGTGTGTGTGTGTGTGTGTGTGTGTGTTGTGTGTGTGTGTGTGTGTGTGTGTGTGTGTGTGTGTGTGTGTGTGTGTGTGTGTGTGTGTGTGGTGCTCACCACATTTAATGAGCTGGGCTAGGGACACCTGTATATGGATGGTGACCTGTTGGCTCTTGTTGACGGCAGGTCTGATCAGTTTGTTGTAGCGCTCTGGAGACAGCAGGTGGGTCACCAGTCGCTCCTCTATCTCCGCACCCAAGGCAGCTACACACACACACACACACACACACACACACACACACACAGAAAGAGAGGGAGAAAGAGACAGAACGATGTAACAACTGGCAGATAAGGCGTGCAAAAATAAAAAATAAACCTTTAAGACAACATGCCATGTTGTTGCCCCACACCCACATTTGATGCTCAGTGATTCAAGTGTCCCAGTCTGTGTCTGCCAGGTGAACTTTCCAAGTGGACTCTAAGCCAAATACATAGAGAGCAGCATCCCAAAAACACCATTGACAGTACATATTCATACTGGCCTAATGTCATCATCACTGGTTAGTGTACTACTCATCAGATCACCATTCTAGTCCATCATCATATTGAACTAATGACCTCTCTATAAATTCCTACTGAAGACTTATTACCGTTTCATTTTGCCCGATAAAATGAACACTGCTAGTTCATATTCATACTCATGGTACATATTTAAACTGAGTGGACAAAACACTAGGAACACCTGCTTTTTCTATGACATAGACTGACCAGGTGAATGACATAGACTGACCAGGTGAATCCAGGTAAAAGCTATGATCCCTTGTTGATGTCACCTGTTAAATCCACTTCAATCAGTGTAGATGGAGGGGAGAAGGATTTTTAAGCCTTGAGACAATTGAGACATGGACTGTGTATATTGAACTTTAAAAACTCTTATATAGTACACTCTACAACTACCCTTCTACTTGATATTTGTACTACACTGAACTAAAATATAAACGTAACATGTAAAGTTTTGGTCCCATGTTTCATGAGCTGAAATAAAAGATTCCAGAAATGTTCCATTCGCACAAAAAGCTTGTTTCTCTCAAATGTTGCCCACAAATTTGTTTGGTGCACCTTGTGCTGGGGACAATAAAAGGCCACTCTAAAATGTGCAGTTTTGTCACATAACACAATACCAAAGATGTCTCAAGTTTTGAAGGAGCATGCAATTAGCATGCTGACTGCAGGAATATCTTGCAGAGCTGTTGCCAGAGAATTGAATGTTAACTTCTCTACAAAGAGCCGCCTCCAACGTAATTTTTGAGAATTTGGCAGTACGTCCAACCGACCTCACAACCGCAGACCATGTGTAATCACGCCAGCACAGGACTTCCACATCCGGCTTCTTCACCTGCGTGATCGTCTGAGACCAGCCAACAGGACAGCTTATGAAACTGAGTATTTCTGTCTGTAATAAAGCCCTTTTGTGAGGAAAACTCATTCTGATTGGCAGGGCCTAGCTCCCCAGTGGGTGGGCCTGGCTCCCAAGTGGGTGGACCTATGCCCTCCCAGGCCCACCCATGGCTGAACKCCTGCCCAGTCATGTGAAATCCATAGATTAGGGCCTAATGAATTTATTTCAAMTACCTTATTTCCTTATATGAACTGTAACTCAGTAAAATCATTGAAATAGTCACATGTTGCGTTTATATTTTTGTTCATATCACCCAGTCCATATTTATAATGCCCTGGTATCATCCTCACTGTGCATATCTTTACATAACACAGCCTAACAGAGTATGTATAAGCCTTCCACAGAGGACTGTCATTTAGCAGTGAGCCAGTGAGCCACAACATTAGACAATGCAGTCCACATCTGACTCACAGGGTTTCATGGGCTTCTGAACTAACTGCCTCTTGATTAGCATAATTGGATGCTTGATTAGTGGACACACACACACGCACCCTCGTACACAAAAACACACACACACACACACGCACACATATACACACGCAGTGTTTAGTGAAGTGAGATTTCAATCTTGCGCAGAGCGAAGATCCTTCTAATTTGGACTGCAGGGTCGTGGGATGTTCTCATCGCCTGTTGCCGCTGCAGTGAGAATGCAATGTGCAACATCTCTCCAGATAGAATGTGTGTGGGTGTGTGCGAACATTATATAGTCTCTGATCTGACAAACAGTTGTGACGTGACTGTGTCTTAACTGACGGTCCGATACACCCACCTACACACACACACACACACACACACACACACACACCTACACACACACACACCGTCTAAACCCCCACAGTCCAGTGGCTGCAGTATGATGGGGAGTTGAGGTGATGTTTTTTTCCAGTTGACTGGATTACCCACATGGTTCACATCAGCTCATTGTGTTCCACTCACACGTTCCCCTCCATTAGGCCATTCTCACCCCTGTAAAACACTTCAAATGATGGCACCGTTGACATTTTTTGTGATTTACAGTAGCAGACGCTCTTATCCAGAGTAACTTACAGTTAGTGCATTCTTCTTAAGGTAGCTAGTTGAAACAATCACGTCACAGCAATAGTGAGGTAAAAAAAAAAGACAAGCGCGGAGCGGGGCAGAGGAGGCATCTGAGAGATGGTGACATGATGCTGATACACACAGGAGGTCAGTATCCTGAGAGAGGTGTGGTACTGTCGATGAACAGTCAGCCAGCATCACAGAGAGAGAGAGCGAGCGAGCGAGCGAGCGAGCGAGAGAGAGAGAGAGAGAGAGAGAGAGAGAGAGAGAGAGAGAGAGAGAGAGAGAGCACAGTGAGCGTTGAGGGGAATTTAGCTCAGTACAACATAGAGTTGAGATTTGGAGACACAGAGACATTGAAACAATGAGCAGATTAGGATAATCATTTGATTGGATTATGTTGCCTTTGTTTACAAAGTCTCTTTCCAGGAACATCATTTGATTCGTGAGATTCAGTGAATCGGGATAAAAACCTGTTAACCTTTTCTCCGTTCAGAGAAGTGAGCGGTGGGCAGTAACATCCATACTGTAGACCTCCAGGCAGTGAAGTAGGTTGTCTGGCTGGTTAGCTATTCTCAGGAAGAATGTCACCCGAAGGTCAGGGACCTCAGATGTCCTACTGATGAACACCCCCTCACTAAGACCAGCAAACTGGCACCCTATTTCCTACACTCTTTTTGGCTGTCCCCATAGGAGAACCCTTTTTGGTTCCAGTTAGAACTCTTTTGGGTTCCATGTAGAACCCTCTGTGGGAAGGAAAACAAAAGGGTAATACCTGGAACCAAAAACGGCTCTTCAAAGGGTTCTCCTATGGGGACAGCCGAAGAACCCTTATTGGATAGTGTATATAGTGCACTACATTTGACCAGGGCCTTTAGGGCTCTATAGGTTTGAGATGCAGCCCACCTCTCATCCAGACCACACATCAAATACTTAAGACTCTTACACACACACAGGTCTTTACTTTAAACCTAAACAGGACACACAGCTCTCTACATCTAAACAGGACACACGGCTCTCTACATCTAAACAGGACACACAGCTCTCTACATCTAAACAGGAACACACGGCTCTCTACATCTAAACAGAACAGGACACACAGCTCTCTACATCTAAACAGGACACACAGCTCTCTACATCTAAACAGGACACACGGCTCTCTAATCTAAACAGGACCACACGGCTCTCTACATCTGAACAGGACACACGGCTCTCTACATCTAAACAGGAACACACAGCTCTCTACATCTAAACAGGACACACGGCTCACTACATCTAAACAGACACACGGCTCTCTACATCTAAACAGGACACACGGCTCTCTACATCTAAACAGGACAACGGCTCTCTACATCTAAACAGGACAACAGCTCTCTACATCTAAACAGGACACGGCTCTCTACATCTAAACGGACACACGGCTCTCTACATCTAAACAGCGGACACACCGGCTCTCTACATCTAAACAGGACACACAGCTCTCTAACCCCAATGATTCTTAATAAACCTGCTCCTCCTCCTCCTCCTCTCTGCCCCTCCTCCTGCTCCCCCTCCTCCTCTTCCTCCTCCTCCACTTGCTGCACTCTAACTGCTTCAATAATTCATCTAGTACTCAAATAAAAACAAGCATCATCTCACATGCAGAAAGCCTGAAACTCAATCTTTACTATGACTCTTCTATTTCCTACTGGGCAAAACAACAACAGTCTCTTCCGCAACGCACAAACATACAAACACAACTTGGTTATACTTTAGACAAATGCTCAAAGTAACATATTTTGGTTTAATGTGGGAAAAGACACCATCTCCCGCATAATCTGTTTCTTCATGGGCAGAAGAAGTATCCAGTGTGTAAATTATTCAATGACCCATGGTGGTGATATTGCCTTGTCAGGGTCAACCACTTCAGCCTTCCTTCGCGCTGTTGTCTGCCTCTACCCTGCACCTATATCTACCAAGATTCAGCTATATACAGTATATTCAGTAATGTGACCTGGTGTTATGATGGATCAGATACTATATCTGGCCTATGGTGGCCTGTTTTCGGTCAACCTTGTGTTTTTGGCTGCTCTGTGAATCTTGTAATGGTGATAATTGTGCTGACTGTGATCATTGTTGTAACTGTGCAGTTTCTATATTGCCTGCGCTGGCTGTGTTTGACCTGTTTGTTGTTGTTGCTGGTGATGTGTGGTGTGTGTGTGTGTGGTGTGTGTGTGTGTGTGTGTGGTGTGTGTGTGTGTGTGTGTGTGTGTGCGGTGCGTGCGTGCGTGCGTGCGTGCGTGCGTGCGTGCGTGAGTGCGTGCATGTGTGTGCCTGTGTGTGTGCGTGCTCATGCATGCTTTGCTCCCAGTCTCAGGGGCACTTGTGTTCCAGCTGACAGGCAACATTACACTCCCACGCTGAGAATAACTACACCCTCACGGAACACCCTGCCGCCCTTCTTCACATCAGCCCTCCTCCAGCCTGCTCTCCTCCCCCCAACTCCCCTCCTCTCTTCCATTGCCCTCAGGCACGTGCCCAGATACAAGTCTCTGTGACGTCGTCAAGTTCGCCGCAACCCGTCCAGTCCTGTCCGTTGGTCTGCCCCGTGTAGAGACATTGCATGCGCCCGGTTGTACCTTTTTCCCAGTATGCCCTGTACAGAGATTGCGCGCGCCCAGTATCCAAACATGCATCCAAACAAGTTGCGTTCACTGGTCCAGTGTGTGTAGCAGGCTACCTAGTTTAACACTTGATTTCCATCATCAATATTGGGTCTGCTTGGCTGATACGCGCATCAGAGAGAGATGCAGAATGACATAGAGAGGAGAGGCTGCATCTGCGACCCTCCGACACAGCTCCATCCCTTCCTCAGTCGGGGGTTTCACATGTGTGTCAGGGCAGCAGAAACACAGCTAGTCTAGACTTTAGCTAACCGCAGGCTATCAGCCAACCAGACTGAATATGAATGATGATGTAAATCAAGTGTTATCAAGTGTTGATCAAATGGTATGCTGCTGTGTCAGTACTGTTGATATTGAAACTACGACATGATCCACACAAGCCACTATCCAGCCGTATACCAGTTAGAAGATGATTCATATTATATGATTTAAAAGCATTTAAAATAAATCACAATCAGTAAAAAATAAATGGGGGGTGCCGAGGGGTGCCCTTTTTTCATTTTGAGCACCTGCCCCCTGAATGGTCTGTGCACGGAACTGATTTTCCTCCTCCCCCTCCTCTCTTCCCTTGCTCCTCTCTCCTCCCCCTCCTCTCTTCCCTTGCTCTCCTCTCTCCTCCCCCTCCTCTCTTCCCTTGCTCCTCTCT
The DNA here is from genome assembly GCF_002910315.2 of Salvelinus sp. IW2-2015. Classification (NCBI taxonomy): domain Eukaryota; kingdom Metazoa; phylum Chordata; class Actinopteri; order Salmoniformes; family Salmonidae; genus Salvelinus; species Salvelinus sp. IW2-2015. The sequence continues at coordinate 7,029,261 of NC_036846.1, forward strand.
CCTCCCCCTCCTCCCCCTCCTCTCTTCCCTTGCTCCTCTCTCCTCCCSCTCCTCTTCCTCTCCTCTCTTTCTTTGTCCCCCTCTGCTCCGCTCTCCACTCTCGTTTCCAGTGACAATAACAGGTTACAAGTGCAGGTCGAGCGGAACAAAGGCAGGTAAGGGAGAGTGGTTTTCTTCTGTTCTCCTTTCCCTGTCTGTCATTCTCACATTAACTAATGTGGCCATGGGAAGGAGCGGGAGCAGAGCCTGGTTTCTAAAACCAACTGATGCAACTCCTGCTGCTGGCTCTCACAGAACGTCATCTACATAAGAGACCACTCTACTTCTCTCTCTTTTTCTCTTTATTTTTCTCTCTTCCTCGCTCTCTCATTCTCCGGTTTCTCTCTCTCTCGCTCTCTCTCCCTCTATCGTATGTTTTTCTGCTCTCTGAAAATGGTCACCAGATTAACCAGGGAAGTATTCTATTCTTTGGGGTGGGTGTGCATGCGTGCAGCAAGCTAAAGACTGCTAGCGTGTGATTTCCCCTCCTGCACTCCTGGGCATTGAGAAGCCAGTGAACAAACAAGAGATCTAATCAGAGTTAGCTTTAGCACGCGTTAGCTACCACTACAGCATGCAGCTGCTACTGGGGGAGAGAGGTTAGGGGAGGAGGGAGGGAGAGAGAGAGAGAAGGAGAGAGAGAGAGAGAGAGAGAAAGAGAGAGAGAGAGAGAGAGAGAGGGGGAGAGAGAGAGGATGGAGGTAGAAACAGACAGATGAAAAGAAAAGATCATGTGAACGAGAGAGTTGCAGCCAGACAGAAAGATAGTGAGTAAAAGAGACTAATCTTTACAACCCTCCAAACTTTACAGCCACCCCCCKAAAAAAGAGAGAGAGAGTGCAAGACAGTGAGAACACGAAGCTAAGCTCTACAGAGGCGGTTGCCAGATTGAGTGGTTTCCAGACAGAGTGAGACAAGAGGTGACAGTGACACAGTCACGCTATGTTGTCTCCCGAGACAGCTCTCAGAGGACAGGCTGAGCATCTAGTCTGCAGGTGCTCACAACATGTCCTCAGGAGGAAGATAAGGGAAGTTGAGAAAACATTCACAGGGTGACCACTCATTAGGCCTATCTGAGAATCCAAGTATCTAATCTTAGGAGACTTGTGCTTTTGGAGTGAAACAGTATTTTCCAACAGCCCCAGTGTTCACCAACAGCGTAGAGTAGACTGAGTTGAATAGCATGACTAAACTGAAACGTAGGCCTATTCTAATTCAGCACCTTGGACAGCGTCTGTAAAAGGGGCCCTTATTCAGCACCTTGGACAGCGTCTGTAAAAGGGGCTCTTATTCAGCACCTTGAACAGCATCTGTAAAAGGGCCCGTATTCAGCACCCTGGACAGCGTCTGTAAAAGGGGCTCTTATTCAGCACCCTGGACAGCGTCTGTAAAAGGGCCCGTATTCAGCACCTTGGATAGCGTTGGTAAAGGGGCAGAAATTCAGCACCATGGACAGCATTAGCATACCATTAAATATGTGACGCACCGACATATCTACAATGTAGAGGTAAATCAAAGGAACGTATTTAAATTCCTCTTTGGGTTTGAGTAAAACGTATATATTCCAAATCCAGGGTGGAAAGGCACCTTGACGTCCTAATCATCATCAGCATCATAAGCCCAATTAGCCATTATGAAATCATAAATGCCTAATCAAGCAGGTTTATTTGGCATTGTGTGTGTTCAATTAGACACAACATTTAAATGGCTGTCATAAAAGACCTATAATGTCAAAAGATTTCAAAGAAYTGTTATGATGAGTCAGTTTGATCATTTCTACAATTCGGCCAAAATATTTCAACCTTAGGCCTATTAGCTTCAAGCCTAATAAAGATGAATACTGTGTGTGAAATTCGGAGACCTCTCTCTGGGCCTGTGTGTGTATGTCACACATTGCTGCGTAGTGCATAACAGCCAGCGTGTATGTTGTGTAAAAAGCGAGCACGTTAGTTAACGGAGCCGTTAAAATCACGTGCCTAAAAACAATCTGACGCACGGAATACCTGCAATACTTTCCCRACTGGTCTGTCCGTTGAAAATATATAATGTTATCAAAGCAGGGAAACAATTTAAACATCATTATCATTTACAACAGTAGGCTCGCCTCTCATAGAAACAATTATTAACATAACCCCCGTTACGCATAGCCTAGGTGCTATCCAGACAGGAATTAGAATATTTGTCTTTGACTTCATGCATCATATGTCTTGATAGTCAAACGAAATTATTATGAATTAGAATCGTTACAAATAGGCTGCCCCCACCCTGTAAGCACCATGGATATGCAGGGTGTGTCGCGGCCGAATTACAATATGAAGAGCCACGGTAAGCAATAGTGAAGGTCCTGTCTAGGTATACCCAGGGTACCCCGGGGGTCCCGGGCCCGCACAGGGCCGAGGAGATTTGGAGGGATTACTCACTTGCCAAGGTGAGAACCAGGAGAACGAGTGCTGCAGTCACCGGGTCTGCCATCGCCTCTCTCTCCCTCCACTGCGACCGACACCCGAAAACTTGGAGATGTACGAGTTGTTTGTTTTCCCCCCTTTTCGCCCTCAGTGTGAAAATGAAAAATAATACCTCGAGACAGCACACACCAGCGCGCGGTAAGAGGGTGACTTAAGGTGTCATTTTAAGTCGTTGGTATCCGACGATGCCCGTTGGTTTGATAAAGGGAGAGGCTTCAAATCTCGTTACGAGGAGCGGAGAAGATWGTTCACTCTTCCCAGATGCGGAGGCTTGTTTCTGTCACAACGCGTCTGAGTGGGGCTACGCGTCCGACCCTACCAGGAACTGTGAGCGCACAGCAAACCGGGGGCGCAGAAAAGGTATCCCTAATTTGACTTGAGTATTGAAACGTTATTTTCCCTGAAATGTGYCGGCGATGGAGTTGAATGACCAGTTACTGGAGATAGGGTAGTCCTGTAGATGAATGATTAAAGGGGTCGTCCTCACTTTGCCCTGCCCGCCTGGTGCGCTCTCCGTCGGGCTGCGATAGGTTCCAGTCTCCATATATCGCTCAGTTTTGATCTACACAGTTGACATTTGTGACAACAAACATGAAGCAATTACAGTAGAGATCCCCGAGGCGGTCGTTCGGGAAAGCCTTTCAGACATAGGCTGCATTTACTTATTTTAATTGAAGGGGGATTCATCCTTGGAAAAACTAATTTTGGTTTTAAAGTTAAACCCCTTCTCCATGGGGCGCCACTCCAATAACACAAAATACGGCTTTTAATCTGACAAATAAAATAACAACTTTTTATTTTCAGGCTTCCAAGCAGTCACCATAACGCATGATCATAACAGAGAGAAAAAACTTGCCCCTAAAGATCTAAATAGAGCGAGATTGAGCCCATGCAGAATAACTATGAGGGCACCATGAAGCCCGATATCAACGTTATCTGCATTAAACATATTAGACCCGGTGAATGGGTATGATGCGCACCGCATGAAGCCGTTCCTTTCCGCTAGKCCGAAGAGAGGCGCTGGCTAGGCGGAGTGCGTCAAGGGGCAGGGCTTTGGGTGCGGAAGAATCATCAACCCATCACAGAAATATCAGATACATTCATGAAGGGTTATCTAAAAAAAAAAGTGGATATTCCAAGGGCCATTTAGAGTGCTGTTTGAAAAGTTGACTCACTCTGGTCGAAATGTCGACCGCCACTCTGGTTGAAAGGTCAACTGCCACTGTGGACAAGGTCTGCATTGTAGTATATCACACAAGCGAATGTGCCCTAACCACGCTGCGAAGCATACAGTGACACATACACATTGGATATACCACACTTAATAATTATACTCAAAAATTGTCGGGCCCACTTCACTCAAGCCAATTATGAGTGTAGTGATGGCTGAACGCCTCATGACTGACTGAGTATGCTGTACGGTGAAGAGTGAGATATGTCAGTGCTAAAACCATGCGAAGCGTTTCATTACCCGAGAATTAACACAACTTCAGCCTCGCACTGCGGCCTCAGCTGGTAAGGGACGAGGTAATAACTGTGGAGTGAGATTATGCAATTAGCTCTGCGTGAACTTAATTAAACACGGTTTAGCCGAGACCCGTGCTAAACCGTGCTAACTTCCCAGGGATATTTCTGTAGAGTGGACAGAAGGGAGGAGGAAGATGAATAGCTAGCGAGGAATTGAGAGAAGCTACACACTCCTCTCGTCAACTCCAACCCTAAACCCACACAACACACATTCACAGGACAACAGTATATATTTACTTTAAAGCAGTATATCCCAGCACAAAGCGAAGTGAGCATGCAATAGCAGAGGCACATCAAATGAACATTTATCATTATACTTGCCCCCCTTCACTCCCGGTCCCCCAACTCACTGAAGAAAAAAAGAATGACCATTAGGCCTGCTCCTAAAAGCTGTCATGTGGTGGATGGAGGGAGGGAGGGAGGTGGAGGGCTGAGGATGGAGGGTGGAGAGAGAGTGGAAAATGCATGAAATCTAATCAGAGCTACTTAGAGATCACTGAAGGCTGTGCCACAGGACACTGAGACCAGGTCCCTGAGAGGAGCATCCCCCAACTACAAGCAAACAAACAAACAAACAAACAAAAAATACATTTGCACAATCTGCACGAGATTTAAACATTGGTCCACCTAACATTGCCTGCCCTGTGTGTGTGTGTGTCACAGTGTGCGTGTGTGTGTGTGCGCATGTGTGTGTGTGTGCGCATGTGTGTGTGTGTGTGTGTGTGTGTGCGTGCGCATGTCTGTGTGTGAGTGTGTCTGCGTGTGGGGTATTGCAGGTGGGGGAGGTGGAAGGCCGAGGGTGGAGGGAAAGTGGAAACAGCATATATCTAATAAGAGCTACCTAGAGCTCACTGACAGCTGTGCCACAGGACACTGAGACCAGGTCCCTGAGATGAGCAGCCCCCAACTACAAGCAAACAAACAAAACACTCTAAATCCCTATCACTTTGTCCTCCTCACGGGATCAGCCATGACGTGTGGTAATGGCAATATAATGACCACTTATCCACACAGCTTCTACTAGTAGTTCAACACCAGCGCCAAACTCTCTCTTCAGCCACGGCGACACATTCCCCACCAACCTACCCATAGCAGTATCTACCTTCCTGTCTCTTGCCATTCTCCTCTCCCCCTGACTCACACCTCTCTCCTCTCTTCTCCCCTGACTCCATTCCCATTTTAACCCACGCTTCTCTACCCATTCATTTGTCACACTGTTGGCTTGCTTGTAGGTTTGAGTCCTGTTTCTTTACCTTCAAGTGCTCATCGACCATGCCGTTGTGTAGGAGGCAATTCCCATTGAAATTCAGTTGGTGTCTGCGTAGTATAATAAATTCATATAACTGTGGGACATTTGTGTTCCCATATGACAGGCAGGGACAGGGCGTTCCCTAATTCCAGGCTGGTGGTGTGTCACAACCAGACACTGTCCTACTCTGATGACTACGACTCACCCTGATGGTTCAGTCTCTGGACAGGACCTCATACACTCAGTCCCCCTCCCCTGACAACTACTATACTCTTCTTCTCCTTCTCTCCCCTACATGTATTTTCTCCCCCTCTGTCTTTTCTCCATCTCCCTTCCCCTTCTCTCCTCTGCATGTATCACCCTCTCTTCTCTCTCCTCTGCATGTATCACCCTCTCTCCTCTCTCCTCTGCATGTATCACCCTCTCTTCTCTCTCCTCTGCATGTATCACCCTCTCTCCTCTCTCCTCTGCATATCTCCCCCTCTCTCCTCTCTCATCTGCATATCTCCCCCTCTCTCCTCTCTCCACTGCATATCTCCCCCCTCTCCTCCCTCCTCTGCATATGTCCCCCTCTCTCCTCCGCATATGTCCCCCTCTCCATCTTCTCCCTCTTTTCCACCCCCTTCTCCTCCTTTCTCTCTCCCCTCTTCGTCTCTCCCTTCCTCCTCATCTCCCCTTATCTCTGTAATAAGCATGTCTACTGTGTCTCTGGTCAAAGCTGTCTCAGTGGGATCCAGTGTTGTCTGTGTGACCAAGAGTCTCTTCATGTCATATGTAATAGTACCCTGCAGTATTCAATCGAACTACGCTGTGATCTTGATAGTCATACATGCACTAACATATACCCACCATGACAGGCTTACACATGCCAGCAAAGAATATGATATAGTCATGCCCTCACTGTCCAGCCCTGTATAGCATAGAAACATTAAACAGCTTGGAAAATTCCAGAAAATTATGTCTGATAGGTATAATAGACATCCTTTGAGTCAATAGGAGGTGTACCTGTGGATGTATTTCAAGGCCTACCTTCAAACTCAGTGCATCTTTGCTTGACATCATAGGAAAATCAAAAGACATCAGCCAAGACCTCAGAGAACAAATTGTCAACCTCCACAAGTCTGGTTCATCCTTGGGAGCAATTTCCAAACACCTGAAGGAACCACGTTCATCTGTACAAACAATAGTGCGCAAGTATAAACACCATGGGACCAAGCAGCCGTCATACCGCTCAGGAGGGAGACACGTTCTGTCTCCTGGAGATGAACGTACTTTGGTGCGAAAAGTGCAAATCAATCCCAGAACAACAGCAAAGGACATTGTGAAGATGCTGGAGGAAACAGGTACAAAAGTATCTATATCCACAGTCAAACGAGTCCCATATCGACATAACCTGAAAGGGCGCTCAGCAAGGAAGAAGCCACTGCTCCAAAACCGCCATAAAAAGCCAGACTACGGTTTGCAACTGCACATGGGGACAAAGATCATACTTTTTGGAGAAATATCCTCTGGTCTGATGAAACAAAAATAGAACTGTTTGGCCATAATGACCATCATTATGTTTGGAGGAAAAAGGGGGAGGCTTGCAAGCTGAAGAACACCATCCCAACAGTGGATCACGGGGGTGGCAGCATCATGTTGTGGGTGTGCTTTGCTGCAGGAGGGACTGGTGCACTTCACAAAATAGATGGCATCATGAGGAAGGAAATTAGGTGGATATATTGAAGCAACATCTCAAGACATCAGTCAGGAAGTTAAAGCTTGGTCGCAAATGGGTCTTCCAAATGGACATTGACACCAAGCATACTTCCAAAGTTGTGGCAAAATGGCTTAAGGACAACAAAGTCAAGGTATTGGAGTGGCCATCACAAAGCCCTAACCTCAATCCTATAGAAAATGTGTGGGCAGAACTGAAAAAGTGTGACTCAGTTACACCAGCTCTGTCAGGAGGAATGGGTCAGAATTCTCCCAACTTATTGTGGCAAGCTTGTGGAAGGCTACCCAAAACGTTTGACCCAAGTTAAACAATTTAAAGGCAATGCTACCAAATACTAATTGAGTGTATGTAAACCTCTGACCCACTGGGAGTGTGATGAAAAAAATTCAAGCTGAAATAAGTAATTATCTCTACTATTATTCTGACATTTAACATTCTTAAAATAAAGTGGTGATCCTCACTGACCTAAGACAGGGAATTTTTACTAGCCTCTCCCCTATTTGAACTAGATATTTTGTGTGTATGTATTTATATGTAGGCTATGTGTGCCATTTTTAAATGTATGTAGTTCTGTTCTTGTCTATTAATGTTCTGTATTAAGTTTCATGTTTTGTGTCGACCCCAGGAAGAGTAGCTGCTGCTTTTTCAACAGCTAATTGGGATCCTAATAAAATACCAAATACCAAATAGTAGGGGAATTTGAGGAGAGAGATGGTGAAGGGAGGAGCAGGGAGGGGATGGCTGTGGTAGAGATGGGGCTTAAGAGATCCCACTCTGTGTTTCTGACAGGTTGTTCACCACTGGCAACAGACTAGTGTGGATGAGTCAGAGCCATCCCTGCTGCGACGATAGATAAAAATGTCTGAATCTGGATGGTGGGTGGGGTTGCAGGTGTGTATGTGTGTGTATGAGTGTGATTGCAGGTTTTGCTCCACTTTCTCTTTTTAGGTCATGCCATCCGACACATACTGGTTATGGTTGAAACCCCAAATCTCACATTTGGACTCATCAGACCAAAGGACAGATTTCCACCGGTCTAATGTCCATTGCTAATGTTTCTTGGCCGAAGCAAGTCTCTTCTTATTGGTGTCCTTTAGTAGGGGTTTCTTTGCAGTAATTCGACCATGAAGGCCTGATTCACACGGTCTCTTCAGAACAGTTGACGTTGAGATGTGTCTGTTACGTGAACTCTGTGATGCATTTATTTGGGCTGAGATTTCTGAGGCTGGTACCTCTAATGAACTTATCCTCTGCAGCAGAGGTAACTCTGGGTCTTCCATTCCTGTGGTGATTCTCATGAGAGCCAGTTTCATCATAGCCCTTGGTTTTTGCGACCGCACTTGAAGAAACTTTCAAAGTTCTTGAAATTTTCCAAATCGACTGACCTTCATGTCGTAAAGTAATGATGGACTGTCGTTTCTCTTTGCTTATTTGAGCTGTTCTTGCCATAATATGGACTTGGTCTTTTACCAAATAGGGCTATCTTCTGTATACCACCCCTACCTTGTCACAACACAACTGATTGGCTCAAATGCATTAAGTAGGAAAGAAATTCCACAAATTAACTTTTAACAAGGCACACCTGACTACCTGGTTGAGAGAATGCCAAGAGTGTGCAACGCTGTCATCAAGGCAAAGGGTGGCTACTTTGAAGATTCTCAAATCTCAAATATATTTTGATTTGTTTAACACTTTTTTGGTGACTACATGATTCCATATGTGTTATTTCATAGTTTTGATGTCTTCACTATTATTCTACAATGTAGAAAATTGTAAAAATAAAGAAAAACCTTTGAATAAGTAGGTGTGTCCAAACTTTTGACTGGTACTGTAGATTACCCAAAAATAAATACAAGACAGTTAAAACATTGGCACGGAGAAAAGCACCAGGAATGGATGGCTTAAACTCAGAATTCTATTTAACATATTGGGAATAGTAGTGCCCATATATACCCAAATGACAACACATTTCACTCAATTCAGTGCTTCTCAGTTCCATGTATGAAACTTATCTCAGTTATAGAAATACCAGGAAAATCTGGAGAGTCCCCTGCTGATTACAGACCCATACATTTTATAAATTGCGACAATAAAATAATAACGTTTTTTAGAATGGCAAACGTTTTACAAGACAATCAAACAGGGTTTATTAAAAATATGATTATATATTATTCTACAATGTAGAAAATAGTCAAAATAAAGAAAAACCCTTGAATGAGCTGTTTCCAAACTTTTGACTAGTACTGTACGTATCTATGTGTGTATATATATATATATACATTCAAATACAAAAACACAGTCATGGGAAGCACAAATAGAACATCACAAATCACCTAGTTAAAAAGTGACATTCCTCCACAAATAAGTCCCCAATCACTACTTTAAATTGCCTGAACAGCACTAGAACATCAAGATGAAATGTATTTAGGATTTTGTTCCAGCAATACGGTGCATTAAAACTAAAAGCAGATGTACCTAGCTCAGTGGAGAGAGTTAACCAATCCTGTGAACGGGTTAGGCAACTCAGGTGTCTGTACTTCAACAGCAAAGTTAGATAAGACGGAAGTTTATAGGGCCTTGTAAACCAAAAGGAAGTAATGTAGAGATCTATGGGTCTTTAGCGAAGTCCAGCCAAACCTTTGATACGAGATGCAGTGAGGAGTATCAGAACGGTTAAGCTGAGTTGATTGCCTACAGGGAACTTCTAACTGCTACATGTTCATAATGTAGGGTTAGTGTGTACTGTGTGCTTCGTTACTGTATTCCTACCGGGAACACTGGGCCTGAGTCTTAAAGGGATGATTGTATTGTCTGTTGTTGATTCCTGTAGGGAGGAGGTGTGTCCTGAACAAGGTTATGTCACCATGATTCGTACTGTGTTCAACCCTAGCCAGACAGTACACACCTGACTCAGACTGCGCCATGACTCAGCGCCAACACTGTGTCCACACACACACACACACACACACACACACACACACACACACACACACACACACACACACACACACACACACACACACACACACACACACAAACCTTGTCCCTAAACACCATCTCAAGCAAACACACACACACACATTTTCTCGAACACACGTTCTAATGCATCAACAACTCGCAGATAGACACACACACACTGTGCACCGTCCTTACAGACCCTCTCAAACGAGCATACATATGGTCTTGATTTTTTTGTTCTCCTCTGAGACTTCTGCTTTCTCTTTCCTCACATTCTCCTTTTCTATTTTTCCGTCATCGTTTTTGCTGTTTTTGTTTTTATCTCTCTAACAGACTATGACCAGTACAGGCCACCGGCGTCCACAGATGCCTGTTTACAGTGGCCGGCGTCAAACTGACCGATAATAGCGAATCGATGCCGACAGGACAAAAAGACACACAACGCTGCATCCTATGACTCAGCCCAGCCAGGTCACCCATGATACAAGTCTGAGGACGTTGGGAGATGGTGTGGAAACCGGCCACTAGGGTCAACAGTGAGCGCTGTTACCTTCAAGTAGGTTTCGGTTTTGATAGGGTGTTGTGGATGGCGATGGCGATGGGTGTAAGCATCTGTCTCTGGTTCAAAAGGTTGCATATTTTTGTTTTAAGCCCATCCCAAACCCTTACCTTAAACATTGAGAGTTAATGCCTAACCTTAAGAATTCAGAGTTAATGCCTAAACTTAACCCTAACCTTAAAAATTCWGAGTTAATGCCTAAACTTAACCCTAACCTTAAAAATGCAGAGTTAATGCCTAAACTTAACCATAAACATGTTTGGAGCAACTTTGAAATTTGAAGTTTGAGAAACATGGAGGACCGTCTAACTCTGACTTGAGTCTGTGAGAGCTTGTTGCTCAGCCAGCATCCTTAAGATGCTGGACACTGTATCACAGGCGCTTAGATTTAGAACCAATGCAAGACCACTCCCCCGTCCCTGTGATCTATACGACATGGTGAAGTGGCCTTTTCTTCCTACCAGAAGGCTGAAGCATTGGTACATCTTTGTGGACAAAGCATTTCTTGTACTATTTCCCTCGTATCTGTGATCCTCACTTACCATGTCATCACAAACCTACAGTCTCCGTGCTCGACTGCTATTATCGTTCACGGTTCCGAAGGACAGGACGGAAATGGGAAAAATGTAATTTCCCTATAATTCTACGTTGTCTTAGAACGAGCTGCAAAACAGTTTAGAACTGAGAGGGTATCGTTTGTTGAGTTTAAAGCTCTGCTAGAGGACAATGCTTGTGATTGTTTTTAAAGTATTGCATTGTGTCCCTTGTATAAACACGCCGACTACTTCCTGCTGACCTCTTGGCCAGGTCTCCCTCGTAAAAGAGGTTCCTTAGCACAAAGGTATTTCCCTGGTAAATAATACACCCTACTGAATCTACCAAGAACATCTCCCTCTCTGCCTCCTCACACACACACACACACACACACACACACACACACACACACACACACACACACACACACACACACACACACACACACACACACACACACACACACACACACACACACACACACACACACACAGGATTAGGGCCTTAAAATGAACATCGAGGACCCTTTCCAAGTCTTATTAATCACTCTGGTTTTTGTCTGTGTGCCACCAGGCATGTGTTCTGATGAACTATCCTGTTATTTCATGGTGTCCTTTCCTCTACCCCTCTACTGGGAGACCCTGGAAGCTTTTAATTCAAATTAAGATCATTAACTATCTACTTTAGGCCATTCCTTAACCTGTTTATAACATGCAGTCATAACTTTTAAATGACTAACATAATAAAGTTGGTCCTTTAAACACTGGAACACTTGGGAGGGAGGCTAAATCAGTTTCATTTAAACATGTCAAAGAAGGTTGATAAGTTCATAGAAGTATTTAACCTTGAAGTTCAAATTCTGTCTTTCTGGCTCAGTGGAGTCTGAGATTGCCCTGCAGGGCTTGAGTTGAGAAGTAAAGCTCAAGGTTTTGAACCTCAGATTATTATTGGTCCCACTGACTATATCAATGCCCGTTCCCCAGCACAGGCCCAACAAGGAAAACAGATGCATATCAAAATGTTGAAAACAACCATAGATCATAGAGAGAGGAGTGCAGGCAGAGCACATGATATAAACACATTAACACTTGAAGCAAAGCCTACTCCGATAACATTAGCAACGAGACAGAGAGAAAGCAGAGGAGACAAAGATAAGAGGATTCTCAGGAGAGGAGAGAGGGTGGGACAGTTCAACAGATACAGGTTTAGAGGGAGAATGGGGGAGATGGGTAGAGAGAGAGAGATATCACATGCTGTATCCTCACTGTTAGTGATGCAGTCCAGCTCTCTCCCAATATTATTTATTCATTCATCTGTTCCTCAAGAATTGCCTCCATTAAATATCCTATAAAGCCACTTACAGCAGCCATCCTACTGGCTAGTGCATAGACTGTGAGTGTATCTATCATTTAACTTACAGTTTACCATATACAATTCTAGATTCTGGACTGTATTATTTCAGAATCCCCCTACATTCCTCAGGTCAAGTTGATGAGCTCCAGACAGTCTACAAGGTCCATTTAAAAAATAGATATATATTCTTGGGGATCAATAAAAAAGGTAAATATTATGAGGGGAACCAACACTGTGAGGGAAACCAACTGTGAGGGAAACCAACACTGAGGGGAAACCAACACTGTGAGGGAAACCAACATTGTGAGGGAAACCAACACTGTGAGGGAAACCAACACACCAAACACTGTGAAGGGAAACCAACACTGTGAGGGGAAAACCAACACTGTGAGGGGAAACCAACATTGATGAGGAACCAACAGGGGAAAGAAACCCAACACTGTGGGAAGGGAACCAACACTAGGGACAGGGGGAGAAACCAACATGTGAGGGAAACCAACACGGTGAGGAGTGGAACCAACACTGTCGAGGGAAACCAAACACTGGAAGGGAACCGAACACTGAGGGAAACCAACACTTGAAGGAAACCAACACTGTGAGCCGAAACCAACACTCTGAGGGGAAACCAACACCGGGCGAGTGTGAGGGAAACCAACACGTGTGAGGGAAACAACAGTGCTGGAGGGAAACCAACAGCTGTGAGGAAACCAACATTGTGAGGGAAAGGAAACCAACAGTGTGAGGGAAACCAACAGTCTGAGGGAAACCAACAGTGTGAGGGAAATCAACAGTGTGAGGGAAACCAACATTGTGTGAGGGAAACCAACAGTGTGAGGGAAACCAACCAGTGTGAGGGAAACCAACAGTGTGAGGGAAACCAACAGTGTGAGGGAACCAAACAGTGTGAGGGAAACCAACATTGTGAGGGAAACCAACATTGTGAGGGAAACCAACAGTGTGAGGGAAACCAACAGTTTGTGAGGGAAACCAACAGTGTGAGGGAAACCAAAATTGTGGAAAGTTATTTCACTTTTATAAGTTATATAAGTTATATTCTATTTTAATGTTGTCATGAAAAAAAGGTGTATCTGCTTAGTGCTGATCAGCCCCGTTATAAAGGGTAGGGTCTCCTCTTCATCCTCCTCTTCTGCTTAGTGCTGATCAGCCCCGTTATAAAGGGTAGGGTCTCCTCTTCATCCTCCTCTTCTGCTTAGTGCTGATCAGCCCCGTTATAAAGGGTAGGGTCTCCTCTTCATCCTCCTCTTCTGCACGTGAATCAGCATTATTTCAACCCAACACACACACGTGCACACACTTTGCTCTATCCCCTGCTTCAGGTATGCCCTTCTGCTCCTCACAAATCACTAGCAGGACATTCCAAATACCCCGAAATAGGGAGCGAGGGAGAGGGAGAGAAATGAGAAAGAAGGGTAAAAAGGGAGTATTAAGGTTGGATATGAAGATAAAGCCAATTGGTTCTTCACCCAAATTAGTGAACATGAGCATTAAGGCATAGACACTTCATTAGCAGAGAAAGAGGAGGAAAGAGAGAGAAGAAAGGGGGGGGGGGGGGAAGAGGGGGGAAGAGGAATAAGAGGTTGTTTAATTCCTCCTGAGCCCTCAGACTTATGGTCCGGGGGTCGACTGGAGGAACATGAGAAAAACAAATAGTGAATCATTTCAACACAGATAGGTCATAACACACACAGACAGACACACAGACAGGCGTGCACACACAGTGGGTACGTGCGTGCATGCCTGCTGTCACTGTGTTTGGCCTTCTGTCACTGTATTCAGCGTTTCACTGCTTGAACCACGAAAACCCTCTGGCTGAGCAGAGATTCAACATGACTAACTACACACACACACACACACACACACACACACACACACACACACACACACACACACACACACACCACCACACACCACACACACCACACACACACACACACACACCACACACACACACACACACACACACACACACACACAACAGACATGACTGTGCCAAGATAAGGTGTGACACGTGATGATGTGCCTCACGCTTTAGGCTTCTGGCCTTTTGCTGCACCTGCTCTCCTGCGTGTGTGTCTGTCCTTGTTTGATATTGTTTACTTGGCTCCTCGCTCTCTAGCGACTTTTGTTGACCATAATAATACAAACACAATTTTGTTACAGAAAGCCAAACAGCCTCCTTAGCTGGACCCAAACACATTTCCAACACATTTTGCATGACAGATACTCTGGAGCCTCCAAAATAACATGAATAAAACAAAATGTTACATTTGTTTTTGTTGGTCCCAAAAATCTTTTAAGGCAAAAAGCCACCGAAGCAAAGAATAACAGATCTTGATTGACGCTAGCAATAACCCTATCACACATGATTGAATTAATATCAATGACATAGTGTATATCACACAATCACACGTACACAAACACAATTGAGATTTTCGCCAATAGTGTCACTTGAAATCAGTGGAGGCTGGTGGGAGGAGCTGTAGGAGGACAGGCTCATTGTAATGCCTGGAGGGGAATAAATGGAGCAAAGTCAAACATATGGTTTCCATGTTTGACGTGCTTGATACCGTTCCATCTATTCCATTCCAGTCATTACAATGAGCCCGTCCTCCTACAGCTCCTCCCACCAGCCTCCACTGCTTGGAAATACAGTGATGAAAAAAGATCTAGCTGTTGTCTCCCAACTCCCTTACCCTCTGTGAAAGGAGGGGTGGGGGCGCGGAGGAGGACAGAGAGGGGGCAAAGGGGGCAGAGAGGGGTGGGGCGCGGAGGAGGACAGAGGGGGAAAAGGGGGCAGAGAGGGGTGGGGACGCAGAGGAGGACAGAGGGGGCAAAGGGGGCAGAGAGGGGTGGGGGCGGGAGGAGGACAGAGGGGGCAAAGGGGCAGAGAGGGACGTGGCGGGCGC